>NC_133653.1:55376995-55662576 GCF_009905375.1 Apium graveolens
TTAGAAATTATATAGAAGAATAGTCTTTTATATACTAAGGAGGACAATTTCCACCTTTATTGTACTAAGAAGGAGGTTCTTCACCTTTGGGGGGAGATTATTGGTTCTGAGTTCCAAAATGTTTTCTATGTGCTCTATGAGAAGATCTGATGATTGAAGACAATATTTGGAAGATTGTAAGGCGTACCTATCTGCAACTTTACTTAAGGGAGAGAAGAACCAGTTCTCTGCTGAAGCTGAAGGTTTATAAAAGATGCAGAAGATATAAGATAGTATTGTTTACAAGTCCAGAACTAAATGTTGAAACCTGATTAAAGATCTATTTTTGGAGTTAATTGAGTTATCCTCCAAACTATTGCTTCTCCATTATTATTTGAATGCTAGGTGTAACAGCCAAATAGGGGGAGATTGTTGAGCAAGATTGAAGCTGTATGTATATCTCAACAATACGAGTTTAGATAACTTAATATAGAATAAAGGACATGGAAATAATCTATCTTCCACTAGAATCAGTAAAGATTGTTTATTGGGTATATACATGATGATCTTGGTAGCTGCAGTGAAGAAGACGTCAACAGAAGTCTGTATGAAGTTCTTTAATATGTTCAGGCAACGAAGGAATAATGTTGAAGTTATTTGAAGCAATTATTAGTATTAGTGTAAAGATCTAAAGGATTCTATATAAAGTTGATTATATATGGTAGAAGACTTGTCAATGGTTTATAAAGATTATAGTACAAAGGCCTGAGAGCGGAACTAGTCACCTATGAACTAGACCATTGCACTAGGTGTCAGTGATTCGTGAAAGGATACTAAGTACTATCATTAGAATGATTGTTAAGTGAGGATTCGTATCTGAATTAGAAGGCTATATGGTTTATTCGAAGACTCAGAATCGAAGTACCAGATTTGGTTTTGACCGAGTAGGAGAAATAGGGAAGAATCGGGAGCAAAAACTATCTTAGAATTGGTTCTACACCACTCTAGGCGCAAATGGGAGATATCCCACACCTTGGAGGCTCAACTGGCTAGATTTTCTAAGGAAAAACCTCTATATGAAGCTAGTAGGCACAACTTTTGTGTCCAAGAGCCTTGCAGGTGCAACTTGAGAGAAAATCGAAGGCAAGAATGGCTTAAACTACCCCCTAGGCACAAGTCCCCTCTTTCTTGGGACTCAATGGCGCAAGTGGAGGTCCAAGACTCCCTAAGGGGCGCAACTAAGTGAAGAATCTAAGGAAATTTTTTCTCTATGCTACCTTGAGCGCAAGTAGACCTCCTCCCTCTTTTAGTTGGCGCAAGTGCTCATAAAACTAAGTAAATAAAGTCTTGAAGCTTGTTTGCGCAAGTTGGAATAACAAAATCCTTCTAGGCGCAAGTCACAAAATAAAGAAGAATATAGGGAAACAAGTTTTAATGTGCAAGCCGTTAATTCTATATACATGGTTATTATGATGCCACGTGTCTACTTTCTCTCTCTACACCTACCAACCTATATAATCAAAAGAAGCAAATTGGAAAATAGATCTCTCCATTCTTAAATAGTGCGAAACTCTTGCAAAATATTCTTAGCACCCAAAAAGCTTAATTTAACAAGGAGAGGTCATGCCTAATTATTATCACCATTAAAGATTTACCCATCTAGATACACTCATCATTTATAGCTTATTTGATTGTATTGTTAATCATTTGATAAGAGTGTTAGTCCCTTAACAATATGACAAGAATTACAGAAGGGGGGTTGAATGGAATTCTTGAAACTTTTTCTTGAAATAAAAATGTTCTAACTCGAATATATGTATAAGTGTGTATTGATTAGCACAATGCGGAATAGTTATTTAAATGAATCAAAACACAAGTAATTAAGGACAAGAGTCTTTAAAAACTTTCGGGTAGATTTTAATGATTCCACCAGAGATATATATTATATATCGAGAGAACCCTGTGTGCAAAATGCTCACAGCTGCTTACAACAATTAAAAAACTAAGAATACAGAGAAATGCTAAGAATTCCGTTTACAAATGTTTCTCTGCTTGTATCTTAGATTCGATGGTTTTTTAGTTGCTAATTCTTGGTTTATATATCACCAAGATTACAAAGTAATGAGACAGGATAATAAAACAAAACTATCTAGTCTATTACAATGCTACTTCATTACTCTATTCCAGCATCTTTGAATATCTTCATAATAGCATGGAAATGGCAATGCTTCTTTGTTCTCGAAAACCCAGTTGAATAGGCTACCATATTCCATTTGCATCCACTCGATGCATGTGACTGTGTTGTCACTGTCAACAGATATTTGAATTCTTTATCCATCGGGTTCATGATCATTCGTTGAGTTATTGATCATCCGTCGGGTTTTCTAGTTGATCATCCGTCGACTTCATTGTAGTTTATCCGTCGGGTACCAATCTGGCACTTGACTTCATTTCATTTATGCAAAATTACAAGACATCATCTATGTACAATTAATCAACCTATTTTGCATATCTAGTTAAAGTCAACATGACTTGAATACTACTTACAGAATCTATACAATGGTGTATGCAGAAATGTGCTACAGACTTATTGTTACATAAGCTACTCACTCGATGGATAATAAGTCATCATCCGTCGGGACTATAATGAGTCATCTGTCGGGACTATAAATCTTATCCGTCGAGTGCTACATAATTTCACTAAGTAAAATCTACCAAGGTGTTTTGTTCATGAAATCATCAAGTACACAACATATACACAACAATCTCCCCCAATTTATGTCTACTGAAATTGTAGCCATAAATTAAGAGATACTTGATGATAACAAAACACCCTAAAAATACAACTTTAAAAGATAGTAGATATTACTGAAAAGTGCTTCAAATAACAAAAATTGTACAAAGTTTTGCTCACAGTCATTTTCAAGGTGCTCCTCTAGCCTGAGAAGATTTATCTAGTTCCTTGAAGGTCTGGATCTCTTTCCAAGCTTGCTGTTGTTTTCCTCAATCTGATTTTGGAGCTGCTTGTGGAATTCCAGTTCATCAGATTCTGAGAGATTTAGCTTTCCTTGCATTTCCAAAAGAGTCTCATTGCTAGAGATACTCAATTGGGCTTCTAATCTGAAAAATCTTCTCACACCTTTGTTATCCATGAACTCCATCAGCCAGTAGGGCCTTAGATGCACTCTTCTCCCTGTGTAAGGGATAATTAGGGTCTTTGGAAGTGCATCTTTAGCTCTAACACTCCTTAGCTCTTCAATCTTCTTCAGTACCAATCTTCTTGCAGTAATGTTGAACCCAAAGTTCTTCTTGAAGGATGAATAAACTTTAATCAGTACAACTTGGCTTTCTTGAAGGATCCTGTGAAATGGCCACTGAATCTCCTTTCCTCCTTTGTACTTGAACACTAACCTTTCAGGTAGGTTTCTGTATGCATCAATTCCTCTCACTTCATCTAGTTCATCTAGATAGAGGTTTAGATCAGAAAATTCTTTGATGTCACACAAGTACATGTAATCTCCCCTATTGACTTTGGACTAAGCTTTGACTACAGATTTGGATTTGAGAGGTGACAACTTCACTTTCTTGACTGCTCTTGACTTTGTTCTTCTTGGCTTGCTAAGGATTGGTATATTGAAGTCAGGAATTGGTATGTTCTCTCATTCTATTGGCTCATCCTTGGGCACAATAGGTTCACCACGAATATTCCTGTAGGGATCCACCACCCTGATATCTTCAAACACCACAGAGGGCTTTGATGCTAGAGTTGTAGATGGTATGGATTCCTTAGGAAATTGATCTTCCAATTCCTTGTCAACAATATCCAGTTTCCTTTTAGTTCTTTTAGCCAATTCCTTGATTCTTGGAGATTTCTTCTGTTGTTCAACTTGCTTCTTTGATTCAGTAATTTCAGATGGCTGAACATGAATTTGTTGTGATGAATTTACAGCATGTAGCTTGGCTAAGATAGCAATTTGCTCTTTCTTCTATTTAGCCTTTTTAGCATCTAGAGCAGCTTGATTCTTTTCCTGCTTCAATCTAGCCTTTTCTTCTCTCTTTGCTTGAGCAAATTGAGGATGTCCAGCCACCACACAAATTTCTTTCCCATTCCTGAAAATCTTAGTAATTCTTCTTTTTGAAGCTGAATCAGCTGGATCTTTGTAGAAAACAATTGATCTTGACAGAAGCTTCTTTTCATCAGGCTTGGGTGTCTCATACACAGTATCCAAGGGGTTCTTCAATGATGATTTTGAGTAGTTCACTCTTGGTTTAAGAATTATTTCAGCCTTTGAAGATTTGATGCAGGAAGGCTGTCCTCTTTCCAGATAGTTCATGCTCATCTCATTCACAATAATTTGCTTGACTTGAGAGTGATGGATGGCTGACTTGACTGGCTCCTTGACAAGTTCAAACTTCTTCTGTATTTCCTCATCAATCTTCTCCCAGTTGACTAAACTCAGCTTTTCCTTATCAACTGCTCTTATATTGGCTGCTGCTGCATTGATCAGATCTATACTATCTATAACTAATGGCTTTGAAATAGTAATTGAAGGCACAATTACTTTACTGATTTGGATTTGAAGCCTCTCCCCCTCACCGGGTCTCCCCCCTCACTTGGTCCTTTCTCCCCCTTTTTGTTATCATCAAGTTGAGGTGAGGAGGGGGTTTGAGCAGCCACCAGTTTTTATAGTAAATTTGTCTGTTGGGCTTGATGAAGATGAATGGCTGTTAAAGATGCTTCCATGGCTGACATTCTTGTATCCAAGGCATCTATCTTGGTTGCAAGATCAGAATTTTTCCTCAATTTCCTTTTGATGTCAAGCATTGTAGCTTCTGGAAGCTTAGAATCTATCTTGTCTGACATGGCCTTTTTCATCTCCTCACTATCACCCTTCATGGTGCTTACATCCCTAGCATGCTGGAAGCCCTGGATTTGTTAAAGTTGCAGGGAGGCTATATGTGCCTGAAGGAGCTTCTTGGTGCTGGCATTAGTAGTGGTTTGAAGAGCAGTATTTGTCTGATTGATTAGCTGGATCAGGGTTATCTTGAAGTAATGCTCATCACAGTGCTTTGAGAATGCCCATGATGGCATACCTGATCTTGAACTTGAGCCTACTTCTCCCCCTATGTCCATTGCTTCATCTTCACTATCCTCACTCCCATCTCCAAAGAAATCAGCTGAACCACCAGTCTCATAGTCCACATCACCAGCTATAGAAGGCAAAGCTGTGATGGCATCCTTAGTTCTCATCATAGACTGTGTGGTATGCACCAAATTCAACATCCTTTCTGCATTGTCATTGCCCTGTTCAACTAGAAGTTGATAAGCTGGAACAGGGTGAGTAAATGCCTCAGCATCAAGGGAAGTGGAATCTATAACAGCTTTAGGATGTTGAGATAGTCCTTCTCTGTCTGCATCCTGGACATTCATTGACTCACTAACAATGACATTCATCCTTATGGCTCCAGTGCATGCATTTCTCTCATTTTCTCTCTTTTGTTGTATCATGGTCTCACCCTGGCTCCCCATCCCCACACCCTCACCTTCACCTACTAAGGTGGGACTCCTCTCACTCTCTTTTGCCAATCCTGAAGAAATGGATTGCATAGTTTCACTCATTTCCTCTCCTTTTTCCTGGGAGCAACCCAGACTCTCACTCAACACACTATTCTCTCTCAATCCTAAGAGTGACTGTACAACCACTAAATCTTCTGCACTTGAAATAAATGAAGTTTGAAGCTGTGCAGAGATACTCGACGGATTAGTGATATCCATCGAGTGAGTGGATTTGCTATCCGACGGATAACTGCTGTCAAGCTTATCCGTCGGGATACAATTACTACTCGACGGATGAGCAATATCCTTCGAAGAAATGAATGAGCTGGGAATAGAAACTATTGTTGACTCTATGCTGATTGAAGATATTTTGGGCACAGATGATACAACAGTTCCTGAAAGAATTGGCAAGTGAGCCAACAAATCATCTAAAAGATGATGCTCACTTGCACTAGATTTTGGCTTCCCCAACAGAGATAAAGAAGGGGAATCAGGAATTGATGTGTTTATCATATCCATATCCAGAGAATTTATTGGTGAGTTTGGTGTTTGAGGTGCTTCTATAACTAGAGATTTTGGCTGTGACTCCACATTTATTGGAGTCACATCAAACTGAATTTGTGAAGGTGCAGTGACTGTGTCTATTGCACCAGTTTGCACTGTGTGTGTACTCTGTGCATCCCCAAGGGTTTTAGATTTCTTTTTTCTGGCATAAGTTTGGGGTGAGCTTGTATCCCTAACCCTCTTGTCCTGTGCTCTTAGTTGAGAGCTTTGTTCAATAACTATATCCTTTTGGGAGGATGTAGCTAGAAATGAGCTTTTATCCTTTTTAAGCACTGCAGTTTGTTGGGAAACTGCAGTGTGGCTTGGCTGGGATCCACTCAACTCTTCAACCTTATTATTGGGGTTTCTTTGATGTTCACCCCTTCCCTCACCTAACTTACCCTCCTTCACACTCCCCTCTTTGGCTTTAGTGGATTTTGCAACTGGCATCTTTTGAGAGATACCAGAGGGGGCTTTCTTTGATTTGGAATTTGAAATAATTACAGTTTTGGTAGTTTGGGTAGGCAACTATTTGGTCATTGACACAGTTGCCATAGCCACACTATAACTCAAAGAAATTGTTGAGGTTGGAATAGTTGTAGGGATAGATGAACTTACCTCACATACCTGAGGTGCTTGCATTACAGGAAAATAGAACAATGGCACATCCTTGTGATGATGGGCTCTATTCAAATCTGCAATGAGCCTTCTCTCTTGAACCCAACAATCTAATTTATTGTTAGGGTTCTCAAGGACAATCTCTTCACAAAGGTGGTTAGATAACATCATAAGGAATCTAGCATAATACACAGTCTTACCTCTTTTATTTAACTCTCCCAGTTTAAAACCTAACTCAAATAAAACAAGGTCACTAAAATTAAAATACTTATCTGTAACTAGCATGTAGAGCATGTTAAGCATGGAAATATTCACTGAATCAAAATTACTGATCTTTCCTGAGAAAACCTTTGTAACTACATCACACATGAAACTCCATTCTTTCCTAATATCCATTCTTTTAATGTCACTCAGTTTAGAAGTAGGAAGTGTATAGTTCATGGAATTAAGCATATTGATTATATCAGTGTCAGTGTGTGGTGGGGTCATATTGTCATCAGGAATTTTGAAACATGCTTTTATAACATCACTATTGATACAGAATTTTTTACCTTTAATGGTGAGTGTGATGGTCTTATCTGTAGAGTTGTAGGTAGCAGTGGTCCACATCTCTTCAACAACTTCACAGAAGATTGTGGGTGATTCCAGCATGGCATAATTGAGCTTGCAATTCTTCACAAAGTCCATCATCTTGTGATAGTCACCAGATTGCTGAATACCCTTGTTCACTAGTGCAGTAAAATTGTTCTTCTCATAAATGAACCCAGTTTGAGACATAATCTTTACAACAGGTGCCATTGTTAGAGAATAAGAGCTTGAAGAGAAAGAGAGTAAGTGCTTTGAGAGAGAATGAAATTAGAGCAGTTGAATTGAGAATGATAAAAGAAAAGCGATTAAAATGAAATAAGCTTTTATACTATCTCAAAAATAACTGATAAAAATAATAAAGTAAAATAAAGTAACCAATAGAAATTGCCTAAAATAGCCGTTTAAAAATAAACTCTAAAAATTCCACCCATTATCCGTCGTGTTATGCTTACAAACTGTAAGTATACTCGATGGATAATGTATAGGGAATCAACGGCTGAGATTAAGACAATTCGACGGATGAGGATAAACTGTTATCCGTCGAGACATAAAATATTCCAGAAAAATAATTGATTTTTATTAGCAAATAGTATACCGACGGATGATCAAACCCGATGGATAAAGATCATCTATCGAGATGTAAATTTTGACTTAGCCAAAATTTCATCCAAGACTGAAAAATCAATTAAATTTCTGGCTGCATTTTAACTTGCAAATTAACTCATATAGATTTAAGAGTAATTAAGCATACCTAACTCACTTACCAACCTTGAAAAGGTGGATTCATCCAGTGGCTTGGTAAAGATATCTGCAAGCTACTTCTCACTTAGAACAAAATGTAGTTCTACAGTACCATTCATTACATGTTCTCTTATGAAGTGGTACTTGATATCTATGTGCTTTGTCCTTGAATGTTGTACTGGATTTTCAGTGATGGCAATTGCATTTGTGTTATCACAGAAAATAGGAATCCTCTCAACTTTCAAACCATGGTCTAGCAATTGATTTTTCATCCATAATATTTGTGCACAACAACTACCAGCAACAATATATTCAGCTTCAGCTGTAGAAGTAGAAACTGAATTTTACTTTTTACTGAACTAGGACACAAGCTTGTTTCCAAGAAATTGACAGGTTCCTGTTGTACTTTTCTATCAATTCTACAACCTGCATAATCTACATCTGAATAACCAGTTAGATCAAAACCAGAATCTCTAGGGTACCAAATGCCAAGTATTGGTATTCCATTGAGATATCTGAAAATTCTCTTAATAGCTATTAAGTAAGATTCTCTAGGATCGGCCTGAAATCTAGCACATAAACATGTAGCAAACATTATATCTGGCCTACTAGCTGTTAAGTACAGAAGTGAGCCAACCAAGCCTCTATAACTTGAAATATCCACAGACTTTTCAGTAGTGTTTAATTCAAGCTTAGTTGCAGTGGCCATGGGAGTTTTTGCAGATGCGCAATCCACTAGATCAAACTTCTTTAAAAGATCAAGAATGTATTTTGTTTGACTAATGAATATTCCATCACTAACTTGCTTAACTTGTAAACCAAGATAGTAAGTCAGTTCTCCCATCATACTCATTTCATACTTACTTTACATCAGTTTGGAAACCTTTTTGCAAAGTTTCTCATCTGTAGAGCCAAAAATAATATCATCTACATAAATTTGAACAAGTATACTAGAGCCATTAACATTTCTGAAAAATAAAGTTTTATCTACAGTACCTCTTGTGAAGTGATTTTCCAAAAGGAACTTTGATAAAGTGTCATACCAGGCTCTAGGTGCTTGCTTCAGTCCATAAATTGCTTTCAAAAGATAATAGGCATGATCTGGAAAATTTGGATCTTCAAAACCAGGAGGTTGACTGACATAGACTTCCTCCTCCAAATCTCCATTCAGAAAAGCACTTTTGACATCCATTTGATAGACCCTGAAATTGGCATGGGATGCATAGGCTAAGAAGATTCTGATGGCTTCAAGTCTTGCAACAGGAGCAAATGTTTCATCAAAATCTATTCCTTCTTGTTAACAATAGCCATTAGCAACCAATCTAGCGTTGTTCCTGACAACTATGCCATTTTCATCCATCTTGTTTCTGAATACCCATTTGGTGTCTATTGGATTCTTTCCTTTAGGCTTGGGCATCAGCTTCTATACATTATTCCTTTCAAATTGGTTTAGCTCCTCCTGCATAGCTAAAATCCAATCAGGATCCAACAAAGCTTCTTTTACCTTCTTTGGCTCTTCCTTGGAAAGAAAGCTACTGTATAGACATTCTTTTTGAGTTGCTCTCCTTGTTTGAACTCTAGAAGAAACATCACCAATAATAAGCTCAAAGGGGTGATCTTTTGTCCATTTTCTTTGTTGAGGTAGATTAGCTCTAGATGAAGAGGCCTTATTGTTGTCTTGATGTGTGATTGAGTTTTAATTGTTAGAAACTCCCCCTGAGTTTATGAATATTTGATTTGAGAAAGGGGAACTTTCTACAGGTGATCTATCTTGATTTCCAGCTTCTCTTGATGACCCGACGGATGGTGAGTTTTACCGACGGAAGAGGCTGGTTGTCTCCCGACGGATAACGCAGATTGCCTCCCGACGGATGAAGCATTATGCAACTCGACAGATGTTGAGTTTTGTGCTTCATTGGTAGTGGATTTTTCTGCACTATCCTTAAATACAGTTTCTTGATCACTTTCATCATCACTATCATCACTAACCATCTCCACATTGTCGAATTTGAGGCTCTCATGGTAATCTCCATCTTGCAGTCCTTCAATCTTTTTATCATCAAACACAACATGTATTGATTCCACAACAATGTTGGTTCTTAGATTATAGACTCTATATGCTTTACCAATAACATATCCAACAAAAATTCCCTCATCTGCTTTAGCATCAAACTTCCCATTTTGATCAGTTTGATTTCTCAGAATATAGCACTTGCAGCCAAAGACATGAAGAAAATTTAGAGTTGGCTTCTTGTTCTTGAATAATTGATAGGGAGTCATACATCTTGCTTGATTAACCAGATAAATATTCTGAGTGTAGCATGCAGTATTTACAGCTTCAGCCAAGAAATAGGTTGGCAGTTTAGATTCTTCAAACATTGTCCTTGTAGCTTCAATAAGTGATCCGTTCTTCCTTTCCACTACTCCACTCTGTTGTGGAGTCCTTGCTGCTAAAAACTCATGCAGAATCCCATTTTCCTCACAAAATGCTCTCATGACAGAATTCTTGAACTCAGTTCCATTGTCACTCTTGATTCTTCTAACCTTGAAATCAGGATGATTATTTACTTGCCTTATGTGATTGATGATGATTTCACTAGCCTCATCTTTAGACTTTAGGAAATATGTCCAAGAGAACTTTGAGAAATCATTTACAATTACTAGGCAAAATCTTTTCCTTGAAATGGACAACACATTGACTGGTCCAAACAAATCCATATGTAGCAATTGCAATGGTTCTTCAATTGTTGAATCAAGTTTCTTCCTGAATGATGCTTTAATCTGCTTCCCTTTTTGGCAGGCATCACACAGTCCATCCTTAGAAAACTCTACTAGAGGAATGCCTCTAACCAGTTCTTTCTTTACTAGCTCATTCATGGTCTTGAAGTTTAAATGGGATAGCTTCTTGTGCCATAGCCAACTTTCATCCTGACTTGCCTTACTGAGAACAAAAGTAACAGATTCTGTATTAGATGAATTGAAATCTGCTAGGTACACATTTCCTTTTCTCACACCAGTGAGAACCACTTTGTTGCTTCTTTTATTAGTCACAACACAGGCTTCTGAACTGAAGGTTACTGAGTTGCCTCTATCATAAAGCTGGCTGATACTAAACAAATTGTGTTTGAGACCATCCACTAAAGCAACCTCCTCAATGATGACATTATCCTTTGAAATCAAGCCATATCCCACAGTATAACCCTTGCTGTCATCTCCAAAAGTAATACTTGGGCCAGCTCTCTCCTTGAACTCTGTGAGCAGGGTAGAATCACCAGTCATGTGTCTTGAACAACCACTATCCAAGTACCAAAGATTCTTTCTGTTTCCCTGCACACATCAAATTTGGTACCCAAGTTTCCTTGGGTCCTGCCTTGTTAGCTTTCTTTTTCTGTTTCTTAGGCTTTATCTTATTTGACATAGAGATATCAAATTCATCCTTGGTCATTTGAGTTGGGCCTTTGAAACCATTCATTACAACATAATTATCATGCATATTATAATCAACAGGGAATGGCATGCTGTTAGTAAATATGTTATTCCAGTAAGGCATGCTAAATGGCATTTGTGGCATACTAAATGCAACATAATAAGGATTAGGTGCAAATGGCATGTTAGCAAACTGTGCATTCATATTCTGTGTAGACGTAACATTCATAGGCATGGGAGGCATGGCATTCATGTTAGGAAAGTGAGGTGGCACAGACATGGAAGTAGGCATGGCAGATTTGCAATTAACAGACAAATGATTTACACTACCACACTAGACACAGATTTTTCTAGGAGCATATTTATCAGGTGTGTAGTTATTGTGTTTGTTAATCCCTACTTTACCATTTCTATTGTTTTTCTTTTTAGTCTCTGTTTTTACCTCAATCTTTTCAAGTCGGTTACTTAACTGTTTGACAGTCATGTGACCAACATTAGCCTTTTTCCCTTTCTTAACTTGACTCGATTCTCCTGAAACAAAGTTCTTGAAAACAGACCCATACTTCTCATTTAGCTTAACAAGTTTGGCTTTACTGATAGGCTTACTCACAACCGACGAATGAGGATTTTCATCATTCGACGGATAACCCTTTTTGTTATCCGACGGATGATCCTCATCATCCATCGAGTCTACAACTGTTAGCACTCCATCTACCAAATTTGGTTCTAGTTTCTCTTTGTTCTTTTTCCAGGCTGCATCACAGAAAGACTCAATTCCTTGAACTTTGGTGATTTGAGCATGGACATCCCTGGATGTTTTCAATGCCTTATTCACCTCTTGTTCACGCTCGAGCTGCTTCTTTAAAATTTCTTCTTTCTTCAAGGACTCGGTTAATTCTTCCTTGGAAATTTTACACTCAATTCTTAACTTTTCAAAATCAATGAACTGAGACTCAAGCACATTATTTCTCTCACTCAAAAACAAATTGTTTTCTTTGATTTTAGCATTTTCTTTAGTAAGAGACTTAAGTGTAACACGCAAATGATATAACTCTGTAGACATGTCATTTATGGCATCATTACACTCAGCTTTAGATAAATATGCAAGGTTCGTAGTAATTACTTAATTACTTGAAGAACTTATTTCTGTTTCATCAGACTTGGCCATTAGGGCTAGATTAACATAACTGACATCTTCAGCTTCATCCAGACCATCAGATGCCCAATCATTTTCTTGTGTTATGAAAGCCCTTTCCTTTTGTTTGAGCGGTTCAAAGTATTTTTGCTTATAATCCACAGGCTCAAACTTTTTCTTACTGGAATCTGACTTCCTACATTCACTGGCAAAATGCCCTTCCAAGCCACATTTGAAACATTTGAATTTTGATTTATCCACCATGTTTCTATTTGGCTTGGCTGCTCCAAAGTTATTCTTGAACTTGAGCTTGGAAAATCTCCTGGAAAGAAATGCTAGGTGTTCGTCAATGTCCTCCATGTCATCTTGGCTCAAAAAATCTTCACTTTCTACTACAATCCCATTGCCCTTGTTCTCACAGACCCTTGAAGTTGATTCAACAGCTTCCATCTTCACTTCCTTTTCTTTTTCCAACTCAGCAACTAGTGCAATGGATCCTCCTTTCTTCTTTCCTCTCTCCATCCTCTCATCTTGATCTATTTCAAGCTCATAAGTTTTCAGGATGCCATACAGTCTCTCTAAAGTAAACTCCTTATATTCTTGTGAGTTTCGTAATGAGACTGTCATTGGTTTCCATTCCTTTGGAAGAGATCTAAGGAATTTCAGATTGGAGTCTTTTGTCTGATAAACCCTTCCATGCAGCTTAAGAGCATTTAGTAGTTTTTGGAACCTACTAAAAATGTCAGTGAGAGACTCACTTTCTTCATTATGAAAACACTCATATTGCTGAATCAGGAGCTGCATCTTGTTTTCTCTAACTTGCTCAGTGCCATCACATATGATCTGTATTGTATCCCAAACATCCTTGGCAGTTTTGCAGTTGATAATGTTGTCAAACATATCTCCATCAACTCCATTAAATAGGATATTCATGGCCTTTTTATCCTTCCTGACTCGTTCAATGTCAAGATCAGACCATTCATGCTTTGGCTTGGGGACTGATGGCTCATTTCCTGTTACAGCTCTCATTCGAACATGAGGGCCTCTTTCTATGCAGTCAACATAGGCCTCATCTTGAGAAAGCAAATGAAGATGCATCTTTACCTTCCAATGATGGTAATTATCTTTATCCAGAAAAGGGATCTTGACTCCAACATCCTTCTTGTTCATCTTGCTGTATTGTTCTTATCTTTAAACTCTTTATAAGTTAAGAGCTTGCTCTGATACCAATTGTTAGTCCCTTAACAATATGACAAGAATTACAGAAAGGGGGTTGAATGGAATTCTTGAAACTTTTTCTTGAGATAAAAATGTTCTAACTCGAATATATGTATAAGTGTGTATTGATTAGCACAATACGAAATAGTTATTTAAATGAATCAAAACACAAGTAATTAAGGACAAGAGTCTTTAAAAACTTTCTGGTGGATTTTAATGATTCCACCAGAGATATATATTATATATCGAGAGAACCCTGTGTGCAAAATGCTCACAGCTGCTTACAACAATTGAACAACTAAGAATACAGAGAAATGCTAAGAATTCTGCTTACAAATGTTTCTCTATTGTATCGTAGATTCGATGGTTTCTTCGTTGCTACTTCTTGGTTTATATATCACCAAGATTACAAATTAATGAGACAGGATAATAAAACAAAACAATCTAGTCTATTACAATGCTACTTCATTACTCTATTCTACCATCTTTGAATATCTTCATAATAACATGGAAATGGCAATGCTTCTTTGTTTTCGAAAACCCAGTTGAATAGGCTACCACATTCCATTTGCATCTACTCGACGCATGTGACTGTGTTGTCACTGTCAACAGATATTTGAATTCTTTATCCGTCGGGTTCATGATCATCCGTCGAGTTATTGATCATCCGTCGGGTTGTCTAGTTGATCATCCGTCGACTTTATTGTAGTTTATCCGTCGGGTAGCAATCTGGCACTTGACTTCATTTCATTTATGCAGAATTACAAGACATCATCTATGTACAATTAATCAACCTATTCTGCATATCTAGTTAAAGTCAACATGACTTGAATACTACTTACAGAATCTATACAATGGTGTATGCAGGAATATGCTACAGACTTATTGTTACATAAGCTACTCACTCGATGGATAATAAGTCATCATCCGTCGAGACTATAATGAGTCATCCGTCAGGACTATAAATCTTATCTGTCGAGTGCTACATAATTTCACTAAGTAAAATCTACCAAGATGTTTTGTTCATGAAATCATCAAGTACACAACATATACACAACAAAGAGCTATAGGTTTTTATTGTGATATATAAAAGCCATTATTTTGATAGCTTATAATTTTATTGGATTTATCATTTTGGAACTTTGAATATTCGTTCAAAGGTATAAACAACCCGTTGCGGTTTAATTTCTCAATATAAGAATTACTCTGTGAAATCTCGTGTGTTTGTCTAATTCATTTTAAAGTTTCAATTTTCGTTGCATTAATAGTTGTAAAACAAAGAACATACATTCACTCCCCCCTCTGTAAATACCTTTTGGACCTAACAAGAGTGTTATTAGAGTTGACGCAATAAGCAATATAATAACTTATTAAGAGCATATCCAAAAGACACTTTATCTCAACTATAAAAATAATCTAAAATATTGATTCTTAATGATTTAATTTAAGTTCATCTCCAACATTCCTTTCTATATTCACTCTTTATTTAATTTTTTATTATAAAATAAAATTCAAATTTATATGAGACAAAAGATAGTGGTAGAGAAAAAGTGATTGTTTTGATTAATATGTAGTATATTAGTTAAGAGTAGGATTTTGGTTCTTAAAATGAGAGAGAGAAAAAACCCTCTTAGGGCATCTCCAAGAAACTCCTAAATGAGCTCCTAAAGTTATTATTTAAGGAGGATGCAAGAAAATTCAAGTCCAACAAACTCCTAATACTTCTTCAAAATTTTAAGAGACATCATTTCCTCTCTATACTTAAGCGTCTCTCTCCTCTCCCTACTCCATTTTTTAATAATATTAATCATTATCTTTCGACTATCAATCAATTTTCCATTTCTTTCTTACAATTCTATAAGTATATTTAATAATAAAATTTAACTTAAGAGGCATGAATATATATGTTGTTGAAGATGATGAGTAAATTTGTATCTTAAATCAGTAGAAGGCAATTAAATATAATATTTTTTTAAAAAAATTTAGGAGCTTTTTGGAGTTGCTCTTAGTGATTTTAAGAGCCTATGAGAGAAAAAAAAACATTCATCTCACTCCTCAAATTTGAAGTTAAGAGCCAACTTATGAGCAACTCCAACAATGACTCTATACAAGCTTCTTAGAGCAAATTTAGCAGTGTCTTAGTTAGTTCTTTAAAAATATTATAAAATATTGAATCTTAGAGATTTATGACATCATTTTGTATATCATTTTCTATTGCAACTACAACAATAATCTCTATACTCACTCCTTATCATTATTCTAATAAAAAATTGGAAAAAGATTGACAAACAGAGAGAGAGAGAGAGAGAGAGAAATTGGATGAATTATTATAAATATAACTTAAGAGTGCATTATTTGTGACTCTTAAAAATAAATAAGGACGAGAGACTCCAGTGATTTGAGGAGCCACTAAGAGTCCGTTGGAGTTGAAATTTTATTGTTTTTTTTATATTTTGAGTTAAGAGCTTAAATAAAAAGACTGTTGGACTTGCTCTTAGTCAATTTTTATAGATTTTGAAGCTCAAATGAACTACAACATGCTATTTGTCCCTCAACAAAAATAGTAATCTTTTTCTTGAATTGTAAAAGCCTTGGTCTGAGCTTCACTGGGTGTTTAATGGTATAAACTCTATTTTTATTTTTTAAATTAATTGAAATGACGTGCAATGCGCAGTGGAATCTAAATTTTAATGTTTCAAGTTTTGTTGGCATTATTACTTAAATTTCCAGCTAGCATTACACTTTATACTTTCTCCTTATTCAGTTTATTAGCTGTATAGTTAGAATAGCAGATTTTCCCGCCAAATGTAGTTCTTGGAACCTATTTAAACTCTTCACTTGTACAATATATGTTCAATCAGTTCAATACAATTTGTACATTCTGCACAACAATTATCTCTCTAGATTCTCATCTCTAATATAGTACATATATACACATACTTACATACTTACAAGTTTCACATGGTATCAGAGTAAGACGATCTCTGTAATCTCATCTCGATGTTGCTCTCAGGCTACTGTGTTTCATCAATGGTGTTGCGGTCTCTTTCTATCGACATGGTTTGATTTTTCCTACAATAATATATATTTTTTATACTCTAA
Organism: Apium graveolens; assembly: GCF_009905375.1. Taxonomy (NCBI): domain Eukaryota; kingdom Viridiplantae; phylum Streptophyta; class Magnoliopsida; order Apiales; family Apiaceae; genus Apium; species Apium graveolens. Next base: position 55,393,903 of record NC_133653.1, read on the forward strand.
ATCTCATTTCGATACTTTTATGTGATTTTGATTTCTTATACTTGCCTTATATATGTAATTTACTCAAATTCATCTGTGTATCATTTCTATAATAATGTTAATTGTGTTGTTCTATCTTTTCTGTTGAGTTTTACATTGATTTGTGACTCATTTGTCTACTTTTAACTCAGTGTTTCATCTTTAATCATTTACTCAGTTTCTTTATAAAAGCCTAGCAGATTTCTTACAAATTTATATTCTCTTATTTTTGCACATCATCTGTTTGATAATTTGAATGATTCACTTAATACTCAATGACTACTGCTAGTATTCACACTCATGGCACTACTTCCACTGAAAATACCAATTCAACTCATAACACTCATTCTCAAAATGAACGAAATCACATTAATCACTCTCAGACCTTTCACTCTAATCATTTTAACTATGAAAATCCATTGTATTTACAAACTTCAGATAGTCATGGAATGAAGTTTGTCAGCGATGTTTTTCTACGACACTTATTTTGGTAATTGGAAGAATTCATGATTATTGCATTATCTGCTAGAAATAAACTTTATTTTGTTGACAGATCTTTGCCTAAACCTGCAATAAATTCTCCATTCTATAAGAGTTGGTCAAGATTTAATGATATGGTCATTTCTTGGATTCTTGGCGCTTTATCCGAATCCATTGGTAGAAGTGTTATATACCCTACATTAGGCTACCAGATGTGGCTAGAACTTGAAGAGTCTTCTGGAATTTTCAATGAAGCACAATTGTTTAATCTTCATAAAGAATTAACTGAAACTTGTCAGGGAAACAGTAATATCTCCACCTATTTCACCAAAATCAAGATGTTATGGGATGACATTGACTTTTTATACTTGATGTATATTTGTACTTGTGGTTTTTCTTGTGGCGCAACACAGAAAATTACTCATTTTTAGCAGGATCAGAGAGTTATCCAATTTTTCATGTGTAACATCCCACATCGAGGAGATTTATAACGACTCGTGTATTTTTGAATTATTTAAATATATAATTGTGGAAGTATTAATTAAATTAAACATGTGTTCTGGTTTTGATAGCAGTGTGTTGATATATACTATTTGCCTGTGATTTATTGGTGTAAAAGATTGGAATGTGTAGTTGAAAATTGAGTTATATTGTTCTGCTTTATTTTAAAAGGTGATTTTATTACAATTTTAAATCCGTAAATATTTGGATTGTCTCTAAAAATTAGTTTTATGATTTTATAATTTCAATAATTATTTTTAGGATTTTATAAAATTGAGATATCAATATTTCATTAATTATTTAGCCCTGAGTGATTTTCTGATTGTAATTATTTGTAAAATCTGTATTTAATTTTCGAATTCTTCAAAAATTATGAAACTCATATTTTTTAAGTTTGGGATATTTTGAGAATTTTAAAATTATTTTGGAAATTTTCGGGATTTATTTCACCCGCATGTTAATTCCTTTATGTGTTAAAAGTGGGTATAATTTGCGTTTCAGAAATTATTCTAAAATTACGAAATTCATGTTTTTATAAACTTCGGGATATTTTTAATATTTTAAAAATATTTTCGTAATTTTCTGAATTTGTTTTAAGTGCAGCTTGGTTCGTTAATTGTGAAATGCGGGTATGAGTCGCCTTTCAAAAAATACTTTTAAAATTATGGAAAATTTATTTTTAATAACTTTGAATTATTTGTGATATTTTAAAATTAATTTGAAATTTTTCGGAATTATTTTTATTCGCGCAATAGTTCGTTAAATTGCAAAAGGGGATCAAATAAGGCTGTCAGAAATGGGAAAAAGGGATGTGTGGCAAGATTTTGGTTATCTCCCAGATACATGTCAATTGCTGGTTGTTACAGGGGAGTAGAAAAAGAAATAAAATACAAAAAAAATGAGGTTGTTCACCCCTGTTCTGCTCTCTCCTCGCAACAATCTTTCTCCCCCCCTGCAACTGTGTTTCTCCCTCTCTCGGTGAATTCCGCCGCCTGGTGTTTTTGTTTTTCGGCGACTATTCGCCGCCGCCTCTGTTACCGCCGTTCCAGTTTCCGGCAAGGTGACTGCAGCGCGTTATGTGTGCGATTATGTGTGTATTATGTGTAATTGATGTGTATACAGATGTGTATGTAATTATTGGCTGATGTGCCCCTGTTTTGCCGCCTGTCCTTATCTCTTCCGGTGCCGCCGGTTTCTTTCCGGTGAGGCGGCCGGAGGAAGCTATGCATGTATCCTGTTCTTGTGGTTCCACAGATGTTAATTTAATTTTTAACTGCCTTATTTTCTGCAGGAAAATAATTGAGAAATATTTGTGAAATAAAATATTTTTATTGTACGGGAATAAATTGTACTAATCGAGGAAATTCGTGAAGGAAGTTCGATATAATCGAAAACCCGCGAATTTTATCGCCTTCGGCGATGAGTTTCGGCGAGCCGACGGTAGACGGTGATGAATCATTTCTGAGTCCTACGAATAATAATAATTAATAACTAAAATTATATCGGTGATTAGGATTTGTGAGTTGTGATGGGTTGTTGTATTTTAATTGGATTGTTGTTGTGGATTTGACGTCGATTTTGTTTCGACGGGTAGTCCGATAAACATAGGAGACGCTGCCCGATTTCCGGGAAATTAACTATGGAAATGCGGGAGCGTATCCGGTAATTATCGGGACGTCGAGTGAACATATATATACTTATACTTTATGCGAACTTGATTGTATGCTGTGGTAAATGTTCTGTCCAAAACTCAGTAACCCTAATTTCGTAAAATGACAAGTATAACTATTTTCTGCAAACGAACACTGAACTAATTTCAAGAACGTGAACTCTAATTGTGGTTTGTGTTATTATAATATGAATGATTACAAGTCGAAATATGCTATCGTATGGGTAGGTGATTAGCGAGGATATGTCAAGCATAACTGGGTATCTAACATAGAGTATTTTGACCCTGTAGGTTCTAGTCGGAAAACCGAAAGTGGACAATGGACTAGAGATAACCTAGTGGTCAGTCGACGAGCTCAGTAGAGTTTCAACAGAAAAACCTGAGTGTCGAAGTCGAATCCAATGGGATCTAATGGTTGGACGTTAAAGCCTGAGCGACAGACTCGGCTCAGAATTGATCAGTAATAGTTGTAAAGCCCTGTAAGGCAAGTACTTCTGAACTTTTCTTCAAGATATATTGCAAATATATTTTCGAACTATTTCATAACATGTCGCTACTATTCAAAATAACCCCTGTTTTATATTGCAAGTGTTATAAACAATTTACCCTTGAACCCTGATTTTTCTTGATCTTGGTCGTAAGCCTTATTCTTTGTAAACCATCTTTTCTTGATCATCAGATACCAAATCACACAAATACGATACTACTCCCCAAATGTATAACTACCAAACACCAAACACTGGAACAAAATTGTTTGAAAACACATAAACTTTTATACTCCGACCATTCTTTATAACGTCAAAGAACTATAGCTTGAAAAAAAATCATTATTTATCTAATACCTGATCCTTTTACAGACTGAAAACTGTTTCTTATACATACCCTGATATACTCTTGAGGTATCCATGAGTTTCCTTACGTTCTTATTCAAGTGTTTAACCACTATTGATTATGATCTTGTTTTATCGAATTATATTGTTTATCATATTGAACTGCTTTAGAATTGGATAGTTTTTTTATATATATGTGGACCAGATTCGTGGTCAGACCATATCAATGGTCAAGTTAGGCCAATTTGTGCCTTGGATCCAGTAATTAGAGCAGTGATGTGTCCTTTGCTCCGGGTTAGTGTGTGACTGATCAGCAGCCTAACCTTGGTTTTAAAACTTAAAATGAATATCCAATTCTAACGATTGTTAACAATAAACTTGATTCTTCTGAATCATTCCATTTGAACATTGCTTAACCTCAGTTATCACTATTATGACTTGCTGAGCTAGTTATCTCACCCTTGCGATTCTTTTTATATATTTTACAGTTGAAAAAGATATGGATGATAGTGAAGTTCCTCAGTCCAAAGTGCGGGCTAAGGTTCCAGTTTGAGTTGGATCGAGCTAGCAAGGAGCTTCATACGGTAGAGAGTTAGTAAGATTGTAAGAATAATTTTATTATCCGTTGTAAGTTAAATTAGTTGGGATTTGGTACATTGTAATAAAAGTTAAGGTTGTGGCTTGTTTTCATACTTTAACCTGTTGCGGTCCGTGGTTATGTAAAGCAGGGCCATTGCAAATAATATTTCTTATACAGGTTTATATATTGTGTATGTGTTGTGGACCCCAAACTTTTGACCCGGGTTTGGAAGGTGCCACAGGTTGGTATCAGAGCCACATGTTATAGGTCACTGAAACAAGCCTAGATTGTCAGGATTGGGTAGAGGGTTAGGATTAGGAATAGAAAATAGAAAGATAAGATGTTGTGAGGTTGAGTGCGATTGTATAGTAGGTCTCTGGTGTGGTTCATGTTGCGATTCAGGATTTTTAACTTGCGACGTGATTTCCAGACAACGGAAGTGGCAGATCCTAATTTCCCTGTATCATCTGATCGTTTGGAGCTTTCCATTCGAGGATCGTCATCTTCTCTCAGATTTAATTTGCACCTTGTTCCTTCATCAGTATTATAGGTACTACCTTCTGTTATGACAGTTGCACCTCTTCAAGCTATTCTACGCTATTCTACCACCTCTTGATACTAGACTACCTATTTAAGAATCTCCATCTGTTTATTCTTGTTTTACAGGACAGTCGTGTGTGAGTGTATCTCTTTAGTTTACCCTACATCTTGTTCTATACCCTCGGTTTAAAACTTGTCCTATAAAGAAACAGTACCTACGAGGATGGATTCGGGAGTTACAGTAAATGGTGAGTACTTGAGACATAAATAAAGGTGAGAAGAAGTCTAGAAAGAAGATTCAGGTGTTCCGAATGATAGTTGTTATCAGATTAAAAGAAGCCATTAGTGATTAGGCCACCCATGACTAGCTTGTGGAATGGATTAGATAAGTATTGAAAAGAGAGTTAGAGGAGATTATGGTTCTGGAGCTTTCTTGAAGATAATTAATGGTGTTATGACAATGTGATATATTTATAGTAACAAGGTGATGTGACACCAACCGATTTGTTGACTACTGGATAGCCTGTTCTATTTAACTACTACAACGATAATGTCGGGAGTATAACATGCAACGATAATTGAAGTTTTCGTCGATTAAGGAAGGCAAATGAACACGATAAAGGAGAAAAGGTAGATTGAAGTGAACAGACTTTTATGTGATTGTTTCTTTAATTTGGTAACTTGTTATAGGTAAGAAGGACAACAACTAACTCATATAGTAAGGACAACCAAGTGTGCGATTTTCAAAATTTTCTTAAACAACTCTCGAAAGAGATTTTCTTAACAAATTTTCAAAGGCTGTTTTAATAAAATAAGTTTTAAACCTTGGTTGTCAAGTTACTACTTGAGTTTCTTGTTTGTTAAAAGACCCGGATTACCTGGAAGGATGTTTGTTTCAGACTTAGTATTGTTAATTCAGAGAACAAAGTAACCCGCGATTATGAAGAAGTTGATTATTCCTAACAGTTTGACAAGGTTAATAACATAATTTGCATACAGAGTGATTATTCATCCAGTTGCAGAGACCATTAAAGTTTAAAGAATTCATTGATTTAAAAGGAGCCTGGGTGTGATCGAAGAAGATTGGGAAGATTTACAGATGTTTTCTAAAAGAATAATATTATTAACAAAAGGATCGTTATGTCGAATGATTCGTGGTTATTATAAATTAAAAAGAGGAAACTCGAAGTTATCTGGTGGGAACGCCATTATGATCGAATTGTTAAAATATTATACGTGTAGATACGATGTTACAGACGCAAGACTTAACAAGTAAGAATCTACCACAATGCTTAATTTGCGAAGGCATTGCAACGTATTTTCTAAAATTGTTATATGGAACAATGGGAATATGATCGAACAAGCTCGAAAGATGAATATAAGTGAAATTTGGATGTAACCAATGGTGTCGTTCTTGTCTTCAATGTTACAGCGTATATTCCTCTTTAATTTCTAAATATATATATATATATATGAACTTCTTTCCTTAATAAACTCCTTATGATGACATAAAAAAGGAGGATATTGTATTCCTTTCAAATTTAAAGTGTTCCCCTCAAGTTTTGCTCTCAGATTGGGACAAATAGTGTTATGGTGAGACGCTTTGTCGGGATGATAAAGAGTCGGGTGGGACGCCACCTAATCATGCGTTGCATGCCATATGGTACGAAAGACTAGCCATCTTAAGTACCGATGTGGCTGTCTCATTCATATTCAGATCCTTACTTCTTCTTTCTTTTCAACTCTAATTTTTGTTGAAATATGAATTCTTCTAGTTATTTCGTGATACCGTCATTCTTTGCAAAAGTTTTCCAAACAAATCAACGTATTATGAACCAAGCGGACGAAGCACCATCAACCTCTTATATATGGAAAGGAAACAAGGGTATATATTGAGGATTGCAAATCACTAGCCCCAGTCAGGGATGCACTAAGAGTCAAGGGAATCTACTCGAATGAGGAATACGTCTCCGAGAATGAGAGATTGCGATTTTCCTGTGAAATATGTTATTCAGAATACGGATATGGTGATGTGAATGATTATTATGGATACCTTATGCGTTAAATTATTGAAAGATGTGGAAGCAACTTGATTGTTTATTTTCCCCCAAGGTATTGTTGATAAGATGATTTATCCCGTTGAATTGATAAGATTATGACTAAAGGAATAGAAAAATTTAAGAACGTGTATTTGTTAAATAAGTGAGTACCAATGGTGGAATTGAGATTTATGACAATAAGTTATGAAGAATCGACATCATTTAAGATAAGAGGATTTGACATTATTCTACGGAATGGATTAACTATTTAAGCCTGATGCCCAGACAAACAGTCATGATGAAAAGATAGTCCTGAAGACGTTAAATGAGAATATGATGAGGTATAAAGGAAGAAGGAGGGTAAAGAATTTGTTAATGATGATTACAGTGATCAAAATGTGAGTATTATGGTGATTATGAGATAAATAAAAGTCAAAAGCAAACAAAATTTGAAGATTTTATAGCAATTAAGGAGTTTCAAGATATGTTTCCAGATGAGTTACTAACATTTCCTCCAGATAGAGAAATGAAGCTCGCGAGTGACTTAACACCTGAGACGAAGCCAGTGACCAAGGCCTTACACAAAATGGCACTAGTTAAAATGAGGAAGTTAGCAAAGCAGATGCAAAAAATGCTAGAAGAAGAAGCGATTACACCCAGTGTATTCCATGAGGTGCACCGGTACTAATTATTATAAGAAGATAGAAGTATGAGATTATGCGTCGACTAGAGAAAGCTCAACAAGCTTACTATCAAGAGCAAGTATCTGTTACCTCGACCCAATGATCTGTTTGATCAAACGAAAGAAGCAAAGTACTTTTATAAGATTGATTTAAGACTTGGTATTTCACCAATTGAAAATTAAACCTATGGATATATCAAAGATAATTTTCAGAACTAAGTAATGTTCTCGTATTGTCATTTGGATTAACCAATATACTAGTAATATTTGAACTTGATGGACAGAATCTTTAAGGAATATCTGGATAAGCTGTAGTTGTGATACTTAAAGTCAATGGAGGACCATGCAAAGCATTTAATGATAACTGGGAAGTTGGAGAAGAAAGAAGTTGTATGAAGTATAATTCTTAGCATAAATAGTCAATATGGAGAAGATCAACAGAGATTCAACAGAAATTAAAGTTACTATGAATGAAAAGAGACCAGAAATACCAACAAAAGTAAGAAGAGTTACCATGGGCTGGTTATTATCGAAAATTTATGAAAGATTTCTTGAAAGTCGCAATATCTTTGACGAAGCTAACCAGTAAAAGCAAGAAGTTATATAAAATGGAGAAGGGTAAAGAAAGTTTTGTGGAGCTAAAGTAAAGAATGGTTACAGCACCTGCTTTATCATTTTGAAATTATCAAGGAGATTTGGTAGTTTATAGTGGTGCTTCTCATAAGGAAGTAGGATGTGTGTTGATGCAACACAATAAAGTTATTGTATATGCACCCAAACAACCGAAACCTTATGAGCAGAAGTATCTTACTCATAATTGGGACTAACAGTCATAATATTTGTTTTGAAAGATTGGGAAACATGATATGTATGGAGAAATGTGTAAGATCTATACGGACCATAAGAGTTTGGAGTATGTATTCTCGAGGAAAAGCAAATGTAGTGGCAAGCGATAAGCAAAAAGGAGAGAACGAACATAGAGACTGCACCAGAAGAATTAACTATAGAATTCTAAAAGTCGGAATTGGAAGCTAAAGTTCATAATCCAAAAGGAACAAGGATGGATAGTATGACCTTTCAGTTGAAGTTGTGAAGGGAAAGATAAGATGTCAAGAGAAGATAATGGATTACGATGTTAGTAGTTAGTAAAAGGAAATTTATGCGCCCAGGAGAACGATCACGATATCCCCAGGTTTTCTTCCAGCACTTGGATGCTATAAGCAGAAGGATTAAGAAATGAGATTCCACAAGGAATTCACAATATAAAGTATTTAATTTACTGAAGAAATGCCAAGATATAAGGAAATTTAAAGAAAAATAGTGATAACCAGGTATAAGAAGGAAATTTCAAGATGGATTAGGAAGTGTAGACATGTCAAAGGATTAAGGCGAAATATTGGAGGCCTTGTAGACAAGGTAGACCAAGGAGTGGTTTTACAAAAAGCGAATCATAAAGTGTACCCGTGATGTTGTTGGAGAAAAAGGGATGAAATTATGAGATTATATACTGATTATCGGGAGTTTAACAAACAACGAATAAGAATAAGTGACCCCTATAAAGAGTTTATTACTTACGAGACCTAATTCAAGAAGCGTGTTATGTCTCGAGGATTAACTTAAGATCCAACCTGAGAACATATTAGAGATTACAATTAAAACAAGTTATGAGCATTAGAAGCTCTGGTGATATTATGTGAAATAACAAGTGTATCAGTTGCCTATAAGGAATTAAGGAACATGGTGTATAAGGAGTACTTAGGTAAGTAAATTGTATTTATTGATAACATCCTCAACTATTCAAGGAATAAGAAAGTTTGTGTGGAATGCCCAAAGATTTTTCCTCCAAAAATTAGAAGGAAAGCAGTTATACGTTAAGTCCTCAAGTATGAAATTTTGACAGAGGTTAATAAAATATTCTGAATTAATCCATTAACAATTACCTAAGCAAAGCCATATGATAACAGATGTCTTATGCCGACATAAAGGATTGGATGTAATTAAGACCACCGAGGAGTTAATAAACGAATTGGAAAGAGTGGAATCTGAAGTTCAAATACTTAAAGGTTATAATACGTGAATATATGAGATTACTTTTCAGCCTTAACTGATGAAAAAGAGTAAGAGATGTTTAAATGTTTGGAAACCAAGTTGAAAACGAGCACCGCCTATCATCCTTAAACGGAGAGTCAAAGTACAGAATTAATTGAGGAAATGTAGGTTATGTTAAAAATGGTTGAGTGTTAAGGAAACACTGGAATGATCATTTATCAGCGATGTCAGCTTTGGAATGCCACTTTACCAAGCTTCATGTGAATGCAAGTGTAGGTCCCCATTTTTATTAAGATAAAGTGGGAGGAAGGAAGTTGTCAAATTCTAAGTTAATCCAGCACACCAAGGGCATAATGATATTAATTGAAGCAGCTCAGGGTAGATAAAGAAATAAGTGGGAGTGTATCGAGGGAGAGTATGAATATAGAAATAGGACCAGTAGTGTTAGTAAAAGTGTCGTCTTGAAAGAGATTAGATAAGTTTGAGTAGAAGGGACAAGTTAAGTCCTAAATTAATGAACCATTCGAGGTATTGATAAATATAGATAGAGTTGTTTATGAGTTGATGTTACCATTGCAACAGTATGTACCTATAATGTAGTATGTGTGTCAGGGTCAAGGCGATAAGTATCTATTTCGAATCAAGTGATTGATTAAGAGCCAATGGGCTCTTGTCCAAATTTGTTTTGCATATAGTGATCGATTCAAATTCTTAATCGTTAAAGACGAGTCCTTGGAAATAAGTGTGTATCTATAGTGAATATATTTGAAATTCTCGAGTAGAAGAGTCTACCTGGGAACTAGAATCAGATATGCTTGACAAATATCCTCACTTATTTAGTTAAACCAGATTTTAAGGACAGAATCTTTATAAGGGGGGAAGGATATAACGACTCGTGTATTTTTGAATTATTTAAATATATAATTGTGGAAGTATTAATTAAATAAAACATGTGTTTTGGTTTTGACAGCAGTGTGTTGATAAATACTATTTGCCTGTGATTTATTGGTGTAAAAGATTGGAATGTGTAGTTGAAAAGTGAGTTATATTATTCTACTTTATTTTAAAAGGTGATTTTATTACAATTTTAAATCCGTAAATATTTGGATTGTCTCTAAAAAATAGTTTTATGATTTTATAATTTCAATAATTATTTTTAGGATTTTATAAAATTGAGATATCAATGTTTCATTAATTATTTAGCCCTGAGTGATTTTCTGATTGTAATTATTTGTAAAATCTGTATTTTATTTCCGAATTCTTCAAAAATTATGAAACTCATATTATTTAAGTTTGGGATATTTCGAGAATTTTAAAATTATTTTGGAAATTTTCGGGATTTATTTCACCCGCGCGTTGATTCGTTTATTTGTTAAAAGCGGGTATAATTTGCGTTTCAGAAATTATTCTAAAATTACGAAATTCATGTTTTTATAAACTTCGGGATATTTGTAATATTTTAAAACTATTTTCTTAATTTTCTGAATTTGTTTTAAGTGCAGCTCGGTTCGTTAATTGTGAAATGCGGGTATGAGTTGCGTTTCAAAAAATACTTTTAAAATTATGGAAAATTTATTTTTAATAACTTTGAATTATTTGTGACAAGATTTTGGTTATCTCCCAGATACGTGTCAATTGCTGGTTGTTACAGGGGAGTAGAAAAAGAAATAAAATACAAAAAAAACAAACAAAACGAGGGTGTTCACCCATGTTCTGCTCTCTCCTCACAACAATCTTTCTCCCCCCCTCGCGACTGTGTTTCTCCATCTCTCGGTGAATTCCGCCGCCTGGTTTTCTTGTTTTCCGGCGACTATTCGCCGCCGCCTCTGTTACCGCCGTTCCAGTTTCCGGCAAGGTGACTGCAGCGCGTTATGTTTGCGATTATGTGTGTATTATGTGTAATTGATGTGTATACAGATGTGTATGTAATTGTTGGCTGATGTGCCCCTATTTTGCCGTCTGTCCTTATCTCTTCCGGTGCCGCCGGTTTCTTTTCGGTGAGGCGGCCGGAGGAAGCTATACCAACAATTACGATACTAAATCACACAAATACGATAATACTCCCCAAATGTATAAGTACCAAACACCAAACACTAGAACAAAATTGTTTGAAAACACAGAAACTTTTATACTCCGACCATTCTTTATAACGTCAAAGAACTATACCTTGAAAAAAAATCATTATTTATCTAATACCTGATCCTTTTAAAGACTGAAAACTGTTTCTTATAAATACCCTGATATACTCTTGAGGTATCCATGAGTTTCCTTACGTTCTTATTCAAGTGTTTAACCACCATTGATTATGATCTTATTTTATCGAATTATATTGTTTATCATATTGAACTGCTTTAGAATTGGATAGTTTTTTATATATATGTGGACCAGATTCGTGGTCAGACCATATCAATGGTCAAGTTAGGCCAATGTGTGCCTTGGATCCAGTAATTAGAGCATTGATGTGTGCTTTGCTCGGGTTTAGTGCATGACTGATCAGCAGCTGAACCTTGGTTTTAAAACTTAAAATGAATATCCAATTCTAACGATTGTTAAAAATAAACTTGATTCTTCTGAATCATTCCATTTGAACATTGCTTAACCTCAGTTATCACTGTTATGACTTGCTGAGCTAGTTAGCTCACCCTTGCGATTCTTTATATATATTTTACAGTTGAAAAGGATATGGATGATAGTGAAGTTTCTCAGTCCAAAGTACGGGCTAAGGTTCCAGTTTGAGTTGGATCGAGCTAGCAAGGAGCTTCATACGATAGAGAGTTAGTAGGATTATAAGAATAATTTTATTATCCGTTGTAAGTTAAATTAGTTGTTATTTGGTACGTTGTAATAAAAGTTAAGGTTGTGGCTTGTTTTCATACTTTAACCTGTTGCGGTCCGTGGTTATGTAAAGCAGGGTCATTGCAAATAATATTTCTTATACAGGTTTATATATTGTATATGTGTTGTGGACCCCAAACTTCTGACCCGGGTTTGGAAGGCGCCACAAGATTTGGGACTTATTTTCTATATATAAGGTAAAGTACTACTACTAATAAGTGCACCAACAAATCATGATCTTTTGGGGGCCTGTGTTGGGCTCATTAATTTACCCAAGTTGGCTGCATTTGGGTCAGTAGATTTCGGTTTATTTCGGACTCAGAATAAGAACTTGACTTAGTTTTCAAAAAAGGCTTGGATTTGACCGGGTTATCTCATTATGACTTAAAGTAATCTTATGATATGATGAAGGGTTCCATACTTATGATATCCCCTCTTCAGTTCTTGGGCATGTCTACATGCTTCTATTTCAAAAAGAAGCTTAAAGGGATAACAATTTTACTCATCCATTTATGGCTCATTATGCTTCCTTGAATGCATCCAGGTTCAATCAATACAATAAATCAAAGTTTGTTGGTTCTAATAAGAAAAGCTCTCCACACTGCAGTTACCGCAAAAATCGGGGTCATCTTATTGACAAGTGCTATAAGTTATATGGTTTTTTAGCTGACTTTAAGTTCCTTAAGAATTAAGAGATATCAGGACCTTCAACAGTAGCAGCTAATCTCTTATTCTTATCACTTTTTGTTATACGACCACTCTTCATCAGCTGGTTGAAGTTTGTACTAAATATCTTATTGGTGTTTAACAATACAAGATTATTAGCAAGTTGGATGTGGATTTTTCCCCATCCACCTTGATGGGGGTTGAAATTCGATGGCTCGATCGATAAAATAATATTCTAACTGTCAAGGCAAATGGGACAGTCTCTTATGCAAATAGGACAGTCCCTTTACAAATGAGACAGGGTATGGGACAGTCTCCATTATACTGCAGAAAATAAACAACAGAAATAAAATGCAGAATGCTGAAAACTGAAAAGTAAAAACACCAGAAGTTTTCACTTGGTTCGGCCCCTACACCTAGTCGATGGCCTACATCCAAGTCCCCATGCCAACTAGCATAGAGAATGTATTATATCAACTTTAATAAAAGAACTTACAGTCTTTGCCTTGATTACAAATATAGCACCTGAAAGAAACCCTTTCCCAAGCTACCTTGCTACCTAGCCCACTGCTATTCCTTAGCCTTCTAGCTACCTTGCTATACTTTGAAATCAAGCTTGCCACAACCCGGCACAAAGTTGATATGAATACAAAAGTACAAGAATAAACAAATTGATTACAACTCAAACTAGGTTTCTTGTTTTTCTGGATATGAATATCTCGGGTATGAAACAAGAAAATGATTTCAGATGATGAAAGATTCTCGTGAAAGTGTTAGCTACAAATCTGAAATGAAGAGTTGTATTTATAAGCAAAGTTCTACCAGATTTATTTTCAAACACAAGATAAGGTTGGAAGATAAGTTTGTTTGAAAATATTTGAATAAAACTTTGAAACTAATCTGTTAGTACGTTTGAAAAAGATAAATCAAGTAAAGATAAGGCTTGAGAGATTTAAACTTGATTTATAAGATAAGGTGGTAAGTTTGTTTGAGATAAGGTTTATCCAGATAAACAAGATTTATACAAAACCCTAACAAACCTAATCCTGAGAAATAGTCTCCTTGAAAATCTGAAACACTGCAATCTCTGGACTCTAAACTGCTGTTATGTTGCAATCTGAATATCATCATAAACTCGTAGATTAACATTCTCCCCCTTTTATGATGATGACAAAAAGAACATAAATGCTCCCCCTATCAAAAACACTAAAGGCCTGTAAAAAAAAGTTAGAACCAACAGAATATATTGCAGTTTATAATACATGCAATCAATATGAGAATGAGACAACTAAAGAATGAATGAGACACTAGATCAAAATGCATAAAAGAGACAGTCTCAAACATTAAACACTTAAAACAGAAGACAACCCATCCATAAACCAGGATGTCTAGTGCCAGGATGTCCAGTTGCAATTGTTATCTAATCACATAAATGAATCCAGAATATCAGTTAAACACATAAAATCATCCATCAAAAAATTAAGTTCAAACACCAACACATAGACTTAAAAATGAAACACCCATCAAAGAAACATAGTCTGAAAAAAACAAAATGAAACAAACGTCTTAAAAACATCATAATTTCTCCCCCTTCATCATAAAAGGGTCCTTAATCGGAATCGTCATCAACGTTAATTGGAGCTTTGCGTTTGCCTGAACCAGAAGCCTTGTTCTGGGATGAAGGAAATACTGGAGCTGAGCCGTACTCTGAAAATAGCTTGTCAAAAGCTTCCTGAGCTGGTGCCTTTCCATCCCTTTCACGAAGCCAGTCAAAAATCTTTGCCTTGTATTCTTCTCTGGTCATGCCAAAAACTGAAGGTGGAGGAATGGCAGGGAGTGGCAGAGGAGCAGTGATTTCTTCTAAAGTACAATCTCCAATCCAGTCTCGTTTCTTGTGCCAATACATCTTGCTCTTGTCTTGCATGGCTGACAACTGCTGAGATAAAAACTTAGTCTCTGACCCAAGCTTAAAAAACAACTTAACAAATTCCTTTTCCCATGCCTTAACAGAGGAAACCATCCCTTCTTGCAGAGTCCCAAACTCAAAATCTATGGTCTTAGACAACTTGACATCAGAAGTATGCAATACAGAGAGTTTGGCATTGATATCATCCAAAGACGAACAGACATACTTCCTAAACAACTCAAAAGAAGCATTTAAAATACTAACTTCAGAAGTTAGTGATCCGAGAGTTTTGACAGAAGCAAAATGCTGATTAAGATTAGCCAAAGCAGCAGAATTTTCATTTAATTTGATCAACAGAGAATTAAGAAGAGTATTGGTAGGCTGATCAAAGGGGTCTGAGGCATAATTAGGAGACTTAGGAATACCACCAACATTCCTAGAAGCATCATCAAAAACTAACTCATTTGATTCAGAAACTACGAGACCATTCGCAGTTAAAACAGACAAGTCAAAAACAACATTCAATTTTTCTGATTTAGCAGACTCAAAAGGAACACGAAAATACTGAAAAATCTTTGTTAACAAAGCAGGGTATGGAAGATGCATGGATTCATGTTTAGCACAATGATTCATGTTGGAAATAATCAATGAAGCCAGATTACAAGGGGTTTTCTTAACAAACACAGACAGAAGAATAGAATCCTGAAATGTGACTCTATCACGACCAGATTTACGAGGCAAAGCATTCGAGTGAAACAATTTAAACAATAATAAGCACATAGGAGTTAAATCAGTTACCAATGGTTTGACAGACACAGAAACAAAGTTGTCACCGAGAATAGCTTTGAGTTGTTCCTCATATTGCAATCCAGGAATCTCGTCAAACGCCTGATGAGTGGTAAACGGGCAGGGACCTTGATCGGATACTCCTGTGAGCCTGGCCAGCAAATCCGCCTTAAAGCAAACTGGACTTCCTTTCACCGAAGAGAACACAATATTGTCGGCCAAAATCGAAAAATTTGCAAAGAACTCCTTCACCAAATCTGGATAGATCACATCCGACGGCGACAACAACCCAACACACCCAACAGCTTCAAACAACGATGATACGCCAATCCTGGAGAGAAGATCAGTATCACACAACCTTTCTTTCAGAATGGACTTGTTCCACGCCTTAGTAGTGTTTTCCTTTGCATGACGCTCGGAAGAATTAGGAGATGCTTCACTAGATGCTTCGGAAACAACTGCGGCTATACGACGACGCTTCGAACCAGACGGACCAGGGGTCGGGGTTTGGTTAGCGGTGGATCTTGAACGGCGAGCCATGGAAGAAAGATGATTTTAGGGTTAAGAGAGAAAGGATAGAATTTGAGAGAATGAGAGAGTAGAATGAGAGAAGAAAATGAAAAGATTAAGAAAGAGAGTTTAAAAAGAAGTAGAAACTGAAGAGTTAGAGATGGAAGAGGAGATGAAGAGGTGCAAAAACAGAAGTGGTGTATTGAAAGAATGATACATGCACGAGTTTGAAGGATATGAAAAGTCTAATCAAAAGATTTACAAAATCTAATGCTATATACACACATAAACACACAGACAAATAAAAAAAAACACAAATTCATAAACAGAAACCTAATTACTCAAATAATAAATACACAACATATATTTAAGTATTATGACATAATTCATATTTAAACACATAAATTACATAAAATCACGTAATAAATTACAGAGAACACATACCTAATTCACGGCGCATTTTACAAAATCTATCTTCAGCTAAAGGCTTAGTGAAGATATCTGCACGCTGTTTCTCAGTAGAAATATAAATAAGCTCAATATTACCTTTAGAAACATTATCTCGTAGAAAATGGTGACGAACATCAATATGCTTAGTACGAGAATGCATAACAGGATTTTTAGAGATATTAATTACAGAGGTATTATCACAATATATAGGAATATTTGAGTAAGAAATACCAAAATCCTGCAATGTTTGTTGCATCCACAAAATTTGAGCACAGCAACTTCTAGCTGCAATGTACTCTCCTTCAGTGGTAGAAAGAGCTACTGAAGTTTGCTTTTTACTATGCCATGCAACTAAACAATCTCCTAAAAATTCACAAGCACCACTTGTGCTTTTTCTATCAACCTGTGACCTAGCATAGTCAGCATCTGAAAAATCAATTAAGTCAAAGGAAGAGGAGCTTGGATAAAATAATCCCAAGTCACTCGTACCTTTCAAATATTTAAAAATACGTTTAACGGCATTCAAATGAGATTCTTTAGGTTGAGATTGAAAACGAGCACACAAGCATACACTATACATAATGTCAGGTCGTGAGGCAGTTAAATATAACAATGAACCAATCATACCTCGAAATTTAGTGACATCTACAGGTGTACCTTGTTCATCCTTTGTAAGCTTAACTGAAGTACTCATAGGAGTTGATTTAGGTGTGACATGATCAAGTGCAAATCTTTTGAGTAAATCCTTTATGTACTTGCCTTGGTGAATAAATATTCCTGCATTAGACTGATTAATTTGCAAACCTAGAAAGTACTGCAATTCACCCATCAAACTCATATCGAATTCCTTATGCATGCAATCAGAAAACCACTTACACAAAGATTCGTTAGAAGATCCAAAAACTATATCATCAACATAAACTTGAACTAAAAGAAAGTTATCACGTTTATGAAAAATAAAGAGAGTTGGATCGAGTGTACCACGAATGAAACCATTGTTCACAAGAAACTGACTGAGATGCTCGTACCAACAACGAGGGGACTGTCTCAATCCATAGACAGATTTCTTGAGCTTGTAAACATAGTTAGGGTACTTCTCGTGAATAAAACCTGGAGGCTGCTTGACGTAGACTTCTTCCTTGAGATAGCCATTTAGAAATGCGCTTTTGACGTCCATCTGATAGAGCTTGAACTTCTTGTGAGCTGCAAAGGCCATTAAGATTCGAATAGCTTCTAAACGAGCTATTGGGGCATATGTCTCGTCGTAATCGATTCGTTCCTGCTGGTTGTATCCCTGAGCAACCAACCGAGCTTTATTTCGAATGATATTTCCATCTTCATCTTTCTTATTTTTGAAAACCCAACGAGTACCAATGATCTTGGCATCCTGAGGAGGTGGGACGAGTTCCCAAATATCACAACGCTTGAACTGGTTCAATTCCTCCTGCATTGCAACAGACCAGTGTTCGTTTGCAACTGCTTCTTGAGCATTCTTTGGTTCGAATTTAGCAACAAAAGCACAGAACGCACATAGATTATGAAGTCTGCTTCGAGTAGAAATCCCTTGATCTAAATCAGTGAGAAGATTATCTGGTGGATGATTCTTCACAGTCCTAGAAGACTTAGGAAGTTGAATATTACTCATTTCTTCCTCATTAGAATTATCTGCCTGGAAATGAATAGGAGTTGTCTCATTCAAAAGAGACTGCCTCATTTCTGCTTGTGAAGATTTATCCAGAGGAGTAACAGAATTCACATTTGAAACACTATCGGGAGTCTTTGGAGAGCCAGAAGATTCATCTGAAGCTTGAGTAGATCCTGCAGAATTATCAGAAGACTGAGATGGACCTGGAGAGTCTTGACTGTTTGATTTGTCAGAATGAGACTGACTCTTTTCAGAATGAGACTGTCTCATTTGGGAATGAGACGATAGATTCGCAGTGTCTTCATCAATTTGAGATATATTCCTTGAGGATTCATTGAATGTAATATTGATGGATTCTTCTACTTTGTTCTTGACTGAATTATAAACACGATAAGCTTTGCTTGTTGTAGAATATCCCAAGAAGATTCCTTCCGTAGATTTCGCATCGAACTTGCCTCGATTATTTTGAGTATCTAAAATAAAACACTTGGAACCAAATACTCGAAAATAACTAATGTTAGGAGTCCTTTTCTTAAGCAATTCATACGGAGTTTTAAGCAAAATAGGACGAATAAGTACTCTATTTAAAACATAACAGGAAGTGTGTACCGCTTCAGCCCAAAATTTTCTTGGAAGCTTACTCTCATGCAGTAGAGTTCTGGCAGTTTCCTGTAGAGTTCTGTTCTTGCGTTCTACTACTCCGTTCTGCTGAGGAGTTCGAGGAGCTGAGAATTCATGAGTGATTCCTCTTGATTTACAGAAGGTTATGAAATCCTTCTCGAATTCACCTCCATGATCACTACGAATAGTCTTGAGCTTAAATGAATACTTAGTCTCAAGGTTAGTAATAAGATCCTTAAACTCAACAAAAGCTTCATCCTTAGTTCGTAAAAATAATACCCAAGTAAAACGAGAATAATCATCAACTATAACAAAAGCATAATTCTTACCTCCCAAACTTACATACCTTTCTGGACCGAAAAGATCTAAATGAAGAAGCTGCAAAGGAACAGAAGTTGATACTTTATTCTTAGCAGTAAAGGAAGTTTTCACCTGTTTTCCAAGTTGGCAAGCTGAACAAGGTTCTATTTTCTTGTACTTCAGCTTTGGTAAACCTCGAACTAACTCATGTGAAGATATCTTTCGAAGTAGATCCATATGAACATGACCAAGACGCCTATGCCACAGATCTTGTTGTTCTTGAATGGTAGCTAGACAGATTTCTTCTTGCTGCTCATCAAAATCTAACACAAAAATATTTCCTTTCCTTTTGGCAACTAAAGCAAACTCGTTAGTATGAGTACCAATATAGCATACATCTTTATCGAACTTAACCTTATGACCAGCATCAGTAAGTTGACTTACACTAATGAGATTATATTTCAAACCATCAACTAAACGAACATTAGAAATGGCAAACCTGTCATTACCAATGGTGCCTTTTCCAATAATTCTGACGGTGTTTGAATCTCCAAGAGTAACTAAGCCACCTTCCTTGGCAACTAGAGATAGAAACTTGGATTTATCACCAGTCATGTGACGTGAACATCCACTGTCGATGATCCATTTATTTCGCGGAACATGGACCTTCAAACAAACCTGCAAGAATTGTTTTATCCCTTAGGTACCCACTTAACCTTGGGTCCTGGTTGGTTAGTATCATAAGTCTTATATAAATGTCTATCTGATTTCTTAATCCACATCCGAACAATATTAACAGAAGTATTAGCAGATTTATATCTAGTAGACGATTTATAAGATGAGTTAAAGAAGTGGTCCTTGATACCACATAATCTAGATTCAGCTGTAGGGTGGCCAGCTTTGCCACAATCTCGACATTTCTCATAAGGCATCTTATATTTCATAGGAGCTCGCTTATAACCGCCTTGAAATGCACGTTTCTTGATTGACTCACATCCTAAACCTCCTTTATCAAGAGAAGATTTTTGTTCACCAAGAAGAGCATTCAAAGTTCCTTCTCCATGAAAACATTTAGCTAAATCCTTTTCAAGCTGTTCGACTTTCTGCTTTAATTCAGGAACCAGGGGATCGGGAGCACTGTCTTCTTTAACGGTTTCTGGATCAACAGATATTGATTCTTTCTTCAAAGCTTCAAGGCATACATCCTTCATCTCAATCTCATTTTTGAGATATTGATTTTCTTCAGTAAGTTTTGAAACCCTTTCAAGCAATGATCTGTTCTCAGCAACTAGGGCTTCTTCCTTCATGGGGTCATCCATTTCACTAAGAACTTCACTTAAAGCTTGCTTTAAATAAGCATTCTTTTCTTTCAACTTCTTAATCTGGACCTGCAAATTTAAAATAGACGAAGATATATTTGAATTATACTTAATATTCTGTACCTCATCATTATCACTGGAGTTGTCCTCTAGTCCAGCAAAGCAAAGTTGAGCAACTTCATTGTCTGAATCGATCTCCACATCAGATTCATCATCACTTCAGGTAATTAATGCCTTCTTTTTGTTCTTCAGCTTGTAGCAGTCCTTTTTGAAGTGCCCTTTCTTTCCACACTCAAAACAAGTATCCTTGCTTTGATTCACTTTAACCTCCTTGCTCGGATTAGATTTGAAGTCCTTCTTCGGAAACTGTGACTTCATAGGTCGTTTGGAAGCATTCCGTTTGGCAAGAAATTTATGAAACTTCTTTGTTAGAAGAGCAATCTCTTCATCAGAATCATCAGGAGACTCATCTGCATCTGCATTAAGTGCAAGAGTTTTCTTACGAGGAGCTTCATCTTCTTCATCATATCTGCGTAGCTGATTTTCGAATTCTTCCAATTCACTGAACAGTGTTAGAGTGTCCATAGTTGAAAGCAGTGTTGAATCCTGCAGAATGGTAACCTTTGGAGCAAACTTCTTTGGCATTGCTCTGAGGATTTTCCTATTAATCTCAGATTGAGGAATGATCCTTTCCAGAAGTGAGATGGAGTTCATCAATGTCAGAAACCTCCCTTGAGCATCTCGCACGCTTTCATCTCTTTCCAACCTGAAACCTTCATAGTCACTCATTAGCATACTTAATTTTACTTCACGTACCTTAGACGTGCCTTCGTGGCTGACTTTGATCGTATCCCAAATCTGCTTGGCAGTAGTACATGCTGAAACTTTTCTTAATTCTGTAGCTACCATGCCATTGAGAAGTGAGTTCATAGCTTTAGCATTGGAATTCATTGCGTTCACTTCTTCGGGAGAGAGATCCTTGAGAGATTTTGGCTTCCCTTCTTTCATAGGAATTGTGAAACCATTTTCTACAGCATCCCATTCAAATGCATCACGCTGGAGAAAGATTTTCATCCGAAACTTCCAGTCATTGTAGTTTTCAGCACTATGAAGCAGTGGTGGATAATTGTTTGAATACCTATCTGGTTGAGCCATGGATCGCTAGCAAAATAAACACTAAAAAGAGAATTAAATGCACCTGCTCTGATACCAAATGAAATTCGATGGCTCGATCGATAAAATAATATTCTAGCTGTCAAGGCAAATGGGACAGTCTCTTATGCAAATGGGACAGTCCATTTACAAATGAGACAGGGTATGGGACAGTCTCAATTACACTGCAGAAAATAAACAACAGAAATAAAATGCAGAATGCTGAAAACTGAAAAGTAAAAACACCAGAAGTTTTCACTTGGTTCGGCCCCTACACCTAGTCTATGGCCTACATCCAAGTCCCCATGCCAACTAGCATAGAGAATGTATTATATCAACTTTAATAAAAGAACTTACAGTCTTTTCCTTGATTACAAATATAGCACCTGAAAGAAACCCTTTCCCAAGCTACCTTGCTACCTAGCCCACTGCTATTCCTTAGCCTTCTAGCTACCTTGCTATACTTTGAAATCAAGCTTGCCACAACCCGGCACAAAGTTGATATGAATACAAAAGTACAAGAATAAATAAATTGATTACAACTCAAACTAGGTTTCTTGTTTTTCTGGATATGAATATCTCGGGTATGAAACAAGAAAATGATTTCAGATGATGAAAGATTCTCGTGAAAGTGTTAGCTACAAATCTGAAATGAAGAGTTGTATTTATAAGCAAAGTTCTAACAGATTTATTTTCAAACACAAGATAAGGTTGGAAGATAAGTTTATTTGAAAATATTTGAATAAAACTTTGAAACTAATCTGTTAGTACGTTTGAAAAAGATAAATCAAGTAAAGATAAGGCTTGAGAGATTTAAACTTGATTTATAATATAAGGTGGTAAGTTTGTTTGAGATAAGGTTTATCCAGATAAACAAGATTTACACAAAACCCTAACAAACCTAATCCTGAAAAATAGTCTCCTGGAAAATCTGAAACACTGCAATCTCTGGACTCTAAACTGCTGTTATGTTGCAATCTGAATATCATCATAAACTCGTAGATTAACAGGGGTATTATAGTATCACTTCAATTTCCAGCTGGCATTACACTTTGAATTTTATTCTTATTTTTTTGTTATATGTAAAGTTGAAGTAACAGATTTTCCCGCTAAATGTACTTCTTAGCACCAATCTGAACTTTTTTCTTGTACATATCTATTCGGTTAGTTCAATATAATATATACATTCCTGCACAACAATTCTCTCTCTAGAGTTTCATCTCTATTACAATAGATTTTTTTTTGGGTAAATGAGGGAGGCACCTCGTGTGAATTTTTATATCAGAAGATAATATACAACATGAGAAAAATCAGCTCAAGTCCAAAATTATCCCAAGACAAAGAAAGAGCCATTAAGACACAAGTACAACAACAATTTTGGACAAAAATTCTACTAAAAGAATTCCACCAGCAACAATCTCAGTAAAAATCTATTTACCCCACCACCTGCCAAAGCATACCATGCAAAACTAACCACATACCAGTAAAAATAATTTGTATTAAAGGCAATAAACACCCCAAACATCCAAATCGGCTGTAACTCTATCATATCACCCAAACGAAGACCCGATAATTTTACCTGAATCTTCTCTTCAACACAATCCACCAGTTGTTTCCAGCTCCTTCTCGAATACTAAAATATCCGCATATTTCTTTATTGTCACAAGATGTACACTAACAATCTCAGTGACAACTTGTTATAGACGAAATAGACTTACCCCTCCAATCCTCGACAGCCCTTCTGATACAATTATCCCACATGTTATATTATGTGTATCTATCTTATTTCTATTACAGTAGATATACATACATACTTACAAGTTTCACAAGTTTGATAAGGATATGAATATGAGCTTAGACAAGTGTATGCGACATGGTCAAATTAGAGTAATTGAAATAAAAATTATTAGGAGTGAAAATATAATGATAAGAAAAGTGGGGTTAAAATTTTGAAAAATTTGGGTTCCGGTACTATATATTTCAATCAAAATTTGTCTGGAAAACACATTGTATATCATGATATTATGAAATTTTAACTTTTTAAGTAGTGTAAATTTAACAACACAACTAATTTAAAAAACTCAATACTGTACTATTTAAATCCACATTCCATAAAATCCGATAAAATTTTACAACTTCCGAACAGTTCAATAACTTACAATCTTGGAATAAATAAACAACTATATTACAACCCTTGAATAAACTATAACATAAATCTAAAAAAAATACCAAACTCCTCAAAGCATGCTATTCCAATATCACAAACCAAAAATCTTATAAAATCGCTAATTATCGATCAAGTCAAATCTGATTAGTTCTAAAAAATGTCAAATTATTGCATTAAGATTAATTCAAATGAAAAGGGATGAAACATGAAAGTCGTAAGAAATTTTGAGACTTTTCTAGAATGGTAAGCCTCGTCGAAAATGAGCGAAAAACAAATTCAGGGCTTAAACAATTACGGACTGCGGAACAGAATCAACCTGTGATTCTAGTAGTATTTTGATATTTAAGACATCGACATCACATAATTTATCAACGGAATATAAATGCAAAATGCAGATATCGAAAATAGTTTTCCAGAATGGTTTGCTCCTAATATTTGAATCAATGAATCAATTTACAAAAGACATATTTTAGCATATTTACAAGCAGAATTTCAGAAAATGTAAAGAACGAAAAACAAAAATAATCAAATTATTTTTCCAATGAGAATAAAATCACAATAATACGATGAATAACAAATCAGATGTGAATTTAACAATATTCAAACTATACAATATACATACACGAATTTGAATACGAAAATAAAGAGTTCATGAAAGATATCTGTACCTCCACAACTTAGTAATCGAGAATGCTCACCAATGAAATCAGACACCCAGTCACAAGAACCCTAATTCATTCGACCCCAAAATCCATAATTTCTGAAATCTTCTTGATGCTCTCTCTCTCTAATTTTTATATTCTCTTCTCTTATCTGAAAAAAGTAACGTAAGCCTCTTGTTTAATAAACCCTCATTTTTCTTTCTTTCTATTCTTTTAAACCATCACTTCTATTATATTAAATTAATTCACTTAAAACAATATCCTTATTAAAAAATAAAATTAAACTTAAAAACTTATTTTAATTATAACTTATCAATATTATAAAATAATTTAATTAAACATAATCATAATATGATCACGATTTTACATATACAGTAAATATGGAAGATTATCTAGTTATCACTAATACAAGAAGTGAAAATATATTTCAGAAGATGAGCTCCTACAAACACGAAAATGGTAATTCGCCGTTTTAATACATGTGTCCTTAACCGCGATGCCAATATGATAGAATGGCTTGTAAAATGTTATAGACGGTAGATTCTCAAATCACAATGTTATAAATGCCAGGACCTAGAGTCCTACACCCATCTGACGAACGTTCACCTTTTTTTCGAAAAAAAGTTACTGATTTGGTTTTGAGATTTTTTCAAAAGCACCGTATTTTTAAAAAAATATTTCGAAAATACTGTCATTTTTAAACTTATTTTCAAAAATACACTTTTTTAAGTTCTATTCTCAAAAATACGATTTGCAACCTCTGCAATCTATTATCCAATTTTTGTTTTTTTTAAAAAAAAATAATTTTAAGGTTGTAGAGGTTGCAAACTTGAAACGCAACAAATGCAACCTTGAAATCAATTTTTTCAAAATTGAAAATTAAGTTCTATAATAGGTTATATAAATTGTAAACCGTATTTTTGAAAATGAAACTTAAAAAATTGTACTTTAAAATATAACTTTAAAAATGTTAATATTTTTCTAAATAAATATAAAAATATAGTATTTTAAATAATTTCGCTTAATTTTTGGTCCCTGCTAATATAAATAAATTATTAGGACCTCTGTTCGATATCATTTAAAGCTTTAAAAGTTTTATATTACTTTGCCGGTTTGTTGTCGATTTTTCATTGATTTGGCTTATATTACTAGAGTATAATGTGTGCCAAAAGTTTGGGAGAAGCATACTGCACTCCTAAATTTATATTTTTAATATTATTTAAAAAATATGAAATTTATTTTGATTATTTATTTTGCTGAAATTTTAATTTTGTCCCAGCCGATTTAATAAACTTCTGAAAAGTGGTACATAATGAATGCCCAAGTTAAAGTATATAAATGCAAGCGCAGTTTTTTAAAATTTTGATACAAATTTAATTTTGATAAAAAGTAGAAAGATACAGAGCTCATTTAACTAAAAAATAAAAAAGGAAGAATATTTTTTCTAATAATACTATCAACGATTACAATTAGAACTAGTATAATAGCCTGTGCGAGGTATGAGTTATTTTCTAGCAATATGGGAATATAGTGTATATAATTTTTGAAATGTCAATTTTTTGCAGTAAAAAAATAAAGTATGTAATCCCTAATAATTTAATTAAAGTGTGCAAAAATTAGCAAAGATAGTAGTTTAGACTCAATGATTATTTAACGTTTTGATTATTTAGACGTTTAAGTGATGGTTTATTGTGTTACATTTATTCTCCTTCTTTTTGAGGATTTGACGATTCTGATCATTGTCCATGATCTTTGAGTTGAATATGTAATTATTTATTATAATTTACGTAGTTCAAATATATATGAGTATAACTGTATAAGGTTATAAAAACTTATTGCATATGAAGTAAAAGATTTCTCGGCCAATCTCAAATTTCTCAAGTTGACGTGTCAGTATAATATTTTTAAATATTTCGCGACAATGTTTATTTTTATGCATTTGACATATACTTTAGACTATGTCATTGTGCATGGTAATGTTTGGTTTCAAACAATATTTTTTTTTTAGTAGAGAAACTAATGTAGCGTTATTTTAGTCATTCTTCATTTTCTTCGTTGATGATTTCAACCTTTTCCATATCCAAATTCAATAATTATATATATATATTGGCTTTTCGTGCCAAACTTTTCTAAATTCGGTCAAATTGTCATAAACATTAGTACTAAGAGTTCTAAAATTTTAATATTACCATGAAAGAAATAGTACAATAATTTCAATGATCAATATAATTAATTTTCATTTTTAACTTATAACAGATCGAATGAGATTATATTTTTAGCGTGTGCATAAATTTTATTCATATATTAAAATTCAAATATGAAAATAATTCTCTTATAACATTAAATTATTTGGTACCAAATAAACAATTACAAGAAGTATAGTGTTTTATTCACTTATTTTTAAATATATGTAATTTTAATTATATGAAATAATATATAATTTATATTTTTTTATAATAGAGTTTTGTTAAAAATCGTTTAAATCGATATATTTTTCAAATTATATTAAATGCTAAAATTATTATTTTATAAAGTTGTAAAAAACAAACTAATATGATTTTGTATTAAAAAATTAGAATATAAATTTACTCTTTAAGAATTCACCATTACTAAAAAAGTCACATACACATAGTTTAAAATTTGATATTAATGTACATATGAAATTTGGGAAAAAAGTTGGTTGATTACAAAGCTCATAGGCCGTAGTTTTAGCCGATTATGCGAGAATTTGAACCTAATACTGAGTACTTTTCAAAAATAGGTCAAGCTCATAACAAATCATAATAAATTAAGATAGCAATTTTATAGATAGATAGATCGATGGATGGATAGATAGAGAGATAGATATTTAAAAAAAATTAACTATTCAAATTATCTACGAGTTATTTTTGAAGTGAAAAATAAAATATCTTACAATCTACGACACTCACATTTTATATTTATTATTAATAACATATGTGATAATATGATGTAGTGTTATGAACATCTATTTGTGTTTTTGAATGCATAGTCTCGAGTATGATTCCAACCAACAACACCATTTTTAACTAAAATTTTGATATAGGTGCAAATTATGTCATAATAATTTTATACGCATGGTCTATTATATAGATAAAAGATGTACGGTGCTTTCACAATCTAAATATGAAATAATTTGATCTCCAATTGTAGAAATTTTTACTGAGTTTATTAGTTAATTTTCAAATATAATTTATTTATTTTTGTGTAGAATAAGTTTAATGAAGACTTATTTTAAAGATCACTCGCATTGGGTGCATTTGAATATTTTTAACCGGAACTCAACAAAGATATTCTACATTGCACAATTTTAGAAATTCATGGACTCTAATATTAATATGTAAAATAAAATTGTTAGCAAAAGATTTGAATAAACTTCTATGTATAATTATATTTAGTCAATCTCTAAAAGCTTATAGCTAAAAAATATAGATAATATATATAATCGGCATCATTAAAGTTATATAGAATTTTTGTTATCTAAATAATAAACAATTATTATGACCAATGAATATAATTAACGAATTTAGTAATCCATTACGGGCCGTTTGATTTAAAATATGATATTAGGTTGAAATCAGAAATCTGGTTAGGGTGGGATGGGGATGAAGTTTCACATATTATATATCATGTGTTTGATTGCGTGTTTTAATCAATATTTTTAATTTAAAATATTTTACGTCAATAATTTTAATTTTTATTAGATATATTAAATTAATTATAATTTAATATATTTTTGGTTCATAAGTTTATTTGTGATATTAGATATATACATTTAATTGGTTAAATAAAAATTAGTATAGTAATATTTGAATTGATTCTCATATCCCTATCATACCCACCTCTCCCTTGTGTGAAAAATTCATATCTTGGGAGTTCGATAAATGAGTATCAAATTCTTTTTTTGTAACACAAACACACGGTTATAATGACAAAAATTTATAACTTATTTCATAATTTGACGAATCAAACTACCCTTAACACGCTCTTAATACCCCAAATTCCGATTTTTGATTGTTATAAAATATCGGCTAAGAAAGACTGCAGATACATTTCTAACTCGCTTGTAAATCTTTTGGATAACTTTTTCATTTATTCAATCCTATCAAAAATAAACTTTTAAATTTATTCACTCAATTTAAAAGTGCTTTCAACGGAGTATTTTACTTGTTAAATAGGAGTATTAAAATAGTAAAGGAAACTTCTAAAGGGAAAGATATAAAAACAGTTAGATTTAACATGTAGTTTGTCGCTCCCTCGTGACTATTGCACAACCCACATCATCATTATTTTTTTCATTTAAATAACATTTTGTTCAAGTAAGTTATACATTTTATTAACTAATTTTAGATCTCCCAATATTTTCTACAACATTTTCTCAAAAATGAATTGTTATTTTTTCATTAGTATTTTCTCAAACCCTCACGTGGTGATACATGAACTCACTAAAAAACAAGTTATTTATCATTACTCCTCTTTTTTCCATGTTTGAAGTTATGTTTATGGTCTCTCAAACTTTATTTTAACAGCCTCTTAATTTGATGGGAGTAATACATCGTATGTGTAAGTATATAGGATATATGGTAGGCTGACAATTTCGAAGCTGTAATAAATCTTGACTGAAAATATTAGTTATGTTTAATGTAGAGAAAGTATAGGAGAAAAAGATATAAAGAAAAAGTTGTATCTCATTTCATTAGCTAAATGAGCTATTTATAGTAGTTGGTTTATAAGTCTTACTAAGTAAGTTATTTAAATCTTCTTCATTAAGTATTACAAAACTTCGTTGGTAAGTTTTGTAAATCTTCCTCGATAAGCTTTACAAGTCTTCCTGATTAAGTTTCTTTCTTAAGAAGCTGTGCAAGTCTTCCTCAACAAGATTTGAGAGACTTCCTCGATACGCTTTGACAATCACTTTATATTTATTCAAATATATTAACACTTCCTCTTGATTGTCAAATGCGAGTTATTGCAAAGATTGACTGTCTCGTTAAAACCTTGTAAGGAAAAACCTAGTGGGATAAAAATCTTGATGAAGGAAAAAGAGTACAGCCTCCCCCTGAATAAAACGTCATACAACTTGACATCTTGTTGTATTAATGATTTCAGTATCCGCATTCCAATATTATTTCGTAACTTTTCAAAAGTTGATGTAGGTAATGACTTTATAAGCAGATATGCCAGATTATCACATGATCGAATTTGTTGCACGTCAATGTCACCCTTCTCTTGGAGTTCATGCATGTAGAAGAATTTCGGCAAGATATGTTTTGTTCGATATCCTTTGATATATCATTCTTTTAATTTGTCTGATACAGGCTGAATTATCCTCGAACAAAATTGTAGGTCTGTCTGAAATACTTGATAACCCACACGACTTTCGAATATGTTGAATGACAGACCTTAACCAAATACATTCTCTGCTTGCTTCATGAATCACTAATAATTCTGCGTGGTTTGATGAAGTTGCTGTCATAGTCTGTTTTGTAGATTTCCAAGAGATAGCAGTATTATAATATGTAAATAGATAACCTGTTTGTGAACGTCCAAAATGAGGATCCGACAGATATCCAGCATCTGCATATCCAACTAGCTGCGATTTTGAACTATTTGGGAAGAATAGTCCAAGATCAATTGTTCCTCGGAGATACCTAAATATATGCTTGATCCCGTCCTAATCCCTTTTAGTTGGATCGGATTAATTCTTTCCAACAGGTTCACAGAAAAATCAATATCAGGTCTCGTGTTATTTGTAAGATACATAAAAGCACTAATTGCACTAAGATACGGAACTTCAGGTCCAAGTGCATCTTCATCTTCTTTTCTAGGACGGAATGGATCATTTTCAACTTCGAGTGGCCGAACAACCATTGGCGTGGTTAGTGGATGAGATTTTTTCATGTAGAACCGATCAAGAACTTTTTCTGTATAAGTGGACTGATGAACAAATATGCCTGAAGATAAGTGCTCCACCTGTATACCTAAACAAAATTTTATCTTTCCAGGATCTTTCATTTCAAACTCATTTTTCAAATAAGTAGCAACGTCATTAATATCTTCAGAAGTACCTACAATATTCAAATCATCCATATATACAACAATAATAACAAATCCCATTTGTGACTTTTTGATAAACACACATGAACACACTTGATTATTTACATATCCATCATTCAATAAATATTTACTAAGCCTGTTGTACCACATACGACCAGATTGTTTTAAACCATATAATGATCATTGCAATTTAACTGAATATAAATGACGGGGCTTAGTTTCATCTAACTTAAATCCTTTAGGGATTTTCATATAAATATCACTATGAAGTGATTAATAAAGGTAGGCTTTCAGAACGTCCATGAGACGTGTTTCTAATCTTTCCATACAAGCCATACCCATTAAAAAGCGAAAAGTGACTCCATCCATTACAGGAGAGTAAGTTTCCTGGTAATCAAATCCAGGCCTTTGAGAGAATCCCTGGGCTACTAGCCGGGCCTTATATCTCATAATTTTATTTCTCTCATTTCATTTTCTTACAAACACCCATCTATTCCCGATGGGGATCACACCAGCTGGGTTTGGACTGCAGGTCCAAATACATTTCTCTTGCGCAAGGATTGCAATTCTTCATGTATTGCAATTTTCTATTTTTTTCCAATCATCTCTTTGTCGACATTCTTCCACATTTTGTGGTTCTGGATCAGAGTTTATAATAATATCAGATGTCACAAAAAAAGCATATACATCATCAACCTCAATAATCCCACGATCCAGTAATTTTGCGTTATGGACATAATTCATTGAGATCCCATAATTTTAAGGTACCTTTGCTTTTGTGGAAGCATTTGCCACTTCTGGGCATGTGCCACTTCTGGGGCAACATTCTCTTCTGGAGGGAATCCCACATCTGGGAGTTTTGTTATAGCCACTTCGGGGGCTTGAACCTCTTCAGAGTGTAATACCACTTCTAGAGTATTTTCTGGAACACTTGCCACTTCAGGGGCAGGTCCAATTAATTTCTGTTTTCGTGGTACAACATCTTTTGTACCAAAAGGTGAACCACGCTTCTGGCGTGGCTTTGAATCACCAATCAATTCTTCAGGAATTGATTTCTTAGTAGGGATTTCAACTCGTGTCGGAGCATTAACAACATGTATATGTGACCTTATAATATGTCTAGAGTCTCTAAAAGCATCTGGCATTTGATTAGTAATATTTTGCATATGAATAATTCTTTGAACTTCAGATTCACATTGATTAGTACGTGAATCACTAGAATTTAATCCTGATGCATTCCATGATATTTCAGAATTTAATTTATGCAAATCATTATCTCCCCCTAATTTAGGGAACATGGATTCATCAAAATGACAATAAGCATATCTAGCAGTAAACACATCATCAGTCCATAGTTCAAGGTATCTTATAATAGATGGTGAATCAAAGCCAACATATATACCAATTCTTCTTTGCGGTCCCATTTTAGATCTCTGTGGTGTTGATATAGGGACATACACAACACAACCAAATACGTTAAAGTGAGAGATATTAGGGATTTGACCAAGAACTAATTCTTGAGGAGATTATTTGTGGTATGTTAGATATATTTGTGATGTCATGTCTAATATGATTTGTGTTTAGTTTTCAGATCTTACTTAACATGACAAATCAGTACTTAACTGGAAATCAGTACTTATACTGAAGACAGAACTTTAAATATCAGAACTTAAGTTATCATAACTTAAGTTATCAGGAGATATTAATCATGAGATAATATTAGGACTTAAGGAGACTTTCAGATAAGGCAGGCGGCGGATTGAAAGGAAAGAAGATCAAGACAAACACAAGAAGAAATATGCCTGAAGAAGGAATTTTATGAAGAATAGAATACTTGGAAGAAAGATAACTGATAGATATATTTTAGGAAGCAGAATTATATTCAATATCAATTAGAAGATTATCTTGTAACTGTGTAGTATATAAACACAGACATAGGGTTTACACTATATGTGTTATTATTATCGAAGTTATTATTCATTGTAACCCTAGCAGCTCTCGTGATAATTTGTTCATCGCTGAGAGAGGACAGTTCCATATTATAATAGAGTTTATTGTGTTGAATAAAATATGTGTTCTGTTACTTGTGTTCTTTAATTCGATTTAATTGTAGTAAACACCGTATTCAACCCTCTTCTACAGTGTGTGTGACCTAACAAGTGGTATCAGAGCAGATCTGTTAACACACAAACATTTTAAGATCCAAAAACAATCATGTCTGAAGAAGAACAAACTCCAACCAAGCCCACCAAAACTGAAGAACCTCCAAAGACTCAAATCCATAATCGATATGAGACTATTAGAGTTCCCATATTAAAACCATCTGAATATCCCATATGGAAGGCGAGGATGTCTATGTTTCTGGAAGCTACAGATCCAGAATACCTTGACAGAATCAATGAAGGACCACACAAGCCAACCAAGCTCTCTGTTGTAGTTGCAGATCAGCCAGCACAGACAGTACCAAAGGAGAAAAGTGAATATATAGCTGAAGATATCTCATATATTGCTAAGGATGCAAAGGTACGACATTTGCTGTATAGTGCCATTGATAATGTCATGTCAAATAGGGTAATCAACTGCAAGACTGCAAAGGAGATATGGGATGCCTTGGAAATAAGATGCCAGGGAACTGATTCAATTAAGAAGAATAGGAGGACTATACTCACTCAAGAGTATGAGAACTTTGACTCAAAACCTGATGAGTCATTAACTGGATTATATGACAGATTGGTCAAACTCTTGAATGATCTGTCACTGGTGGACAAGGAATATGAACTTGAAGATTCAAATCTTAAATTCCTGTTAGCTCTTCCTGAAAGTTGGGATTTGAAGGCCACCACTATAAGAGACAACTATGTTCTTGATGAAACAACTCTTGATGAAATTTATGGGATGCTCAAGACTCATGAACTTGAGATGGAACAAAGAAGCAAGAGGAATGGAAGGAAGTCAAGGACAGTTGCTCTTAAGGCTGAGGAGGATGTCCCCAAAGTAGCTGCCTCAAGAAAAGGCAAGGGAAAAGCTCTCATCACAAAGTCTGATACTGAGTCATCAAGTTCTGATAGTGATGATGACTCAGAAACTGAAAGCTTACCTGAGATGGATCCTGATGAAGAGATGATGAGGCTGTGTGCTCTTATGGTGAAAGGAATCACAATGATTGCATACAGGAAATTCAGAAAGGGAAAGAAATTTTCTAGAAAAGGTGCAAGTTCTTATAAGAAGAGTTTCAGAAAATCTGAAGGCGAAGGAGGAAAGTCTGAATGAGGAGATTACTCAAATGTCAAATTCTACAACTATGGTGAGAAAGGCCACATATCTCCTGATTGCAAGAAAGTGAAGAGTGACAAAGGCAAGGCTCTTGTCACAAAGAAGCAATGCTGGACAGACACTTCAGATTCTGAAAGTGAGGTGAACTATGCCTTGATGGCAAATGCTGATAGCAGTTCTGATACTGCTGACTTAAAGGTACCTCAAACTACTTATGCCTTTCATACTGATGATATTACTGAGTTGAGAAGATATCTTAAAATCATGTTCATTAGTTATAGAGATGAAACTTTAACATGTGAAAGATTAACTTCTGAAAATCTTGCTTATAAAAAGAGGAATGATTATTTAGAAAAAGAGTTAGTTATGTTCCATCAAACTCAGAAAGATAGAGATGTTGCCTTTTATGTTAGGGATGAAGTGCCTAAAATGAATGAATCTCTAAAAACTAAGTTAGAAAAGGAAATAGAGATTATCAGGACTTGGACTAACTCTGGCAGAACAACTCAAAATTTGTTGAGTAGTGGAAACTGGAAAGAGGGCTTAGGTTATGGAGATGATAAGAATGATAAGGGAACTGTAAAAATTGAGCCTATAGTTGTTAAACAAAAGCCCAAGATAAATCATGTTAAGTTTGTAGCTGTAAAGTCTGATATTGATAAATCAGAAGTTAAAGAGAAATTAACTTCTGACAAACCAAAACAGGATAAGCCAACTGAAGTTAATATAGGCTTAATGACAAAGAAGCAGCTTAAACATAAGCTGAAAGATGTTAAAAATGTAAACAAGGTAAAGCCACCTAGGAAAAATAGGAATGGAAAGGAAGGTGTGAGTAAAAGCAATGATTATAAGCCTGTTCCTAATGCTCCTAGAAAGAAATGTTATAACTGTGGAAATTCTAATCATCTGGCTTCTTTTTACAGGAAGAATAAGAACATAAACTCCTTACCTTCAAAGTCATGAGTTAAGAGTCAGTCTGTTAGATATAGGCCACAAAATCCTTCTTTTCATTGTGGTAGTTTATGGCATTCCATTTATACTTGTAAGGAATATCATAGTTTGTACTATGATTATTATCAAATAAAACCTTCTTTAAAGAAAGTTAGCATTGTTCCTTCTAGTGTAAGTTCTGATGCAAAGTCTGACAATGTAAATTCTGATAAGAAAACTGTTAACATAAACTCTGATGCTAAATCCGCTGTAAATGTTAACAAACTTAATAAGGCCAAAGGATCCAAGCAAGTCTGGGTCCTTAAAACTAATCATTAGTGGTCTTTGTGATTGCAGGGCAACAGGAAAAACATCCTAGTTCTGGACAGTGGATGTTCAAGACATATGACTGGAAATAAAGCCCTGCTATCAGACTTTGTGGAGAAAGCTGGCCCAGGTGTTTCTTATGGAGATGGCAACATTGGAAAAACTCTGGGATATGGCAATATCAATCTTGGGAATGTCATCATTGTAAAAATAGCTCTGGTCTCAGGACTTAAACACAATCTGCTGAGTGTGAGTCAAATCTGTGACAGAGGTTATCATATGGATTTCTATGAAGAACACTGTGAAGTTGTAAGCAAATCTACAGGCAAAGTTGTTCTGAAAGGATACAGGCATGGTAACATTTATGAAGCCAAGCTTTCAACAAGTACTGATGGTTCTGCAATCTGTCTGTTGAGTAGAGCATCAATTGAAGAAATCTGGGATCGGAACAAGAAACTCTCTCATTTAAATTTTAACAATATAAATGAACTAGTCAAGAAAGATCTTGTGAGAGGATTGCCAAAATCAGTATTTGCTCCTGATGGCCTTTGTGATCCATGTCAGAAGACAAAATAAAGAAAATCTTCTTTCAAGAGCAAGATTGAATCATCAATTCTTGAGCCTTATCACCTACTATATGTTGATCTATTTGGTCCAGTGAATGTCATGTCTACTGCAAAGAAGAAATATGCTATGGTCATAGTGGATGAGTTCACCAGATACACATGGGTTTATTTCTTGCACACAAAAAGTGAAACGGCATCTATCTTGATTGATCATGTCAAACAACTGGATAAATTGGTCAAAGACACTGTGAAAATCATAAGGAGTGATAATGGCACTGAGTTCAAGAATTTGATTATGGAAGAATTCTGCAAAAACCATGGAATAAAGTAGGAATTTTCTGCTCCCGGAACTCCATAGCAAAACGGAGTTGTTGAAAGAAAGAATAAAACTCTTATTCAAGCTGCACGAACTATGCTTGATGAAGCAAAGTTACCAACCTACTTTTGGGCTGAAGTTGTGCAGACTGCTTGTTTTACTCAGAATGCTACACTTATCAACAAGCATGGAAAAAACACCATATGAGATGGTGAAGAAAAAGAAGCCAAATCTGAAGTATTTTCATGTATTTGGATGCATGTGTTTTGTTCTTAAGACTCATCCTAAACACCTATCCAAATTTGATCTAAAAGCTGATGAAGGAATTTTTGTTGGATATCCAATTTCCACAAAAGCCTTCAGAGTCTACAATTTAAGAACAAGGGTAGTCATGGAATCTATCAATGTCTCTTTTGATGATAAGAAGATTACTAGACTTGAAGATTTCAATGATCATGATCAGCTGAGATTCAAAAATAAAGTTTTAAATTCTGATTCTGTAAATCCTGACAGTCTAAATCCTGATACTGCAAACTCTGATGGATTAAACTCTGATGTTATTGAAACTGTGGTGACTACGCCAAAGGAAAATGCACCTGTGCAGGGGGAGCATACTGAAGATCCAACAACATCTCAAGAAGCATCAGAATCTACAACAGGCTCTTCAAGTTCTGATTCGTCAAGTTCTGATGGGCCAAGTTCTGATAATTCTGGAAACTCATGTTCTGATATTTCTAGAAACTCAAATTCTGAAGGATCCAACTCAGAGAGCATAATTTCATGGGGAGCATCAGAAAATGTTAATGGAGACAACATGGATCATGGGGGAGCATCCAGTTCTAGAGATAACCTTCCATCTGCAAGGAAGTGGACTAAAGCACATACACCTGATTTAATTAGTAGAAATCCTGATGCAGGTGTCAGAACTAGAACAGCTACATCAAATGAATGTCTCTATCATTCTTTTCTTTCTCAGACTGAACCAAAGAAAATGGAAGCTTCCAATTTCTTGGAGGCAGATTGGTTTCTTGGTTTAGCAAGAAACATAAGTCAATTTCCACATCAACTGCAGAAGCAGAATATATTGTTGCAGGAAGCTGTTGTGCACAGAGTTTTTGGATGAAGAATCAGTTACTGGATTATGGGTTAGAATTTTCTAAAATCCCTATTTACTGTGATAATCAAAGTGCTATTGCTATGACAGGTAATCCAGTTCAACATTCAATGACAAAGCACATCAACATTAGGTACCACTTCATAAGGGAACATGTGGATGAAGGTACAGTGGAATTGCATTTTATTCCAACAGATCAACAACTAGCAGATATCTTCACAAAACCACTATGTGAAGCTACTTTTACAAGATTGGTAAATGAACTTGGAATGGTTTCAGGTTCTTTCTCTAAATCTGCCTAGTTTATATTCTGATACATCAGATTTTATGATCAGTATTTACAGATATTACTATCTTCGTGTATTTTGTGCTTAAATTGAAATTTGCTTAAGTGCTGATTGTTGTCTGATGTGAATTTCTAAACTCTGATAGTGATATGAATGTTTCTGTGACTATTCAATCCAATGAGGATAACTGTGCTAGATGCTGACCTAATAGTCTTTAAATACTAAAGATCCCATGTTTGAAGTAATTGTTTATGTGGAAATCTTTTAACAAAAGCAAATTCTGATATTGAGCTTAGTTAAGTTTACTTTGTGTATCTTATTTGTAATATCCCATATTTTCAAATATTATTATTATAATTATTTGGAATTATTTATGTGATTTTATGTGAATTTTAGTGAATTATCTGATAATTGGAATTGATGTTTGGGTGTTTATATGTGATATTATTTGAGTATTTTATTTTTTATGTGCTCAGAATGAAATATAGATAATTGTGATATTTTTCTGGTAATTTTTGGACTGTTATATGATTTTATAATGATTTATGAATTATTGATTATTTTCTGAGTAATTACTAAAATTATTTTATAAAGAAGGGAATCGTCCAACTTCAACCGTTTTGCGTTTTTACAACCCGAAACTCTTCCGAAAACTCGTTCCTAACCTAATCTGGTAATTCTGAACACTTTTCATGTTTTGACTTTTTCAATCTGGATTACGGTTTGACCTGTACGAGTCCCGACGTGAAATTTTCGTTACGCTAATCATTTTATAGATCGATAAAAATCCGAATTCTCGGAAGGTGAAATAATATTACTTTATTTTTGTATAAAGTATTTTGTAGGAAGCTCCGTTGTGATAATTATCCAAATCCGTTGTTAGATTTTATCTTTATATAGTTACTTAGTGGCTAATTAATCTATTTTCGGATCCGATATGTGCATGTGTTCATCGAATTATTAAATGGATAAAATATGTGATGGTTCGGTCAGCTATGTGTTGTTGTATTATTATTACTTTTGTGATTTGTTGGATGCGTAGAGTAATTTTATAATTAATTATTGAGCTGTATGACATCATTTGGTTTTAAAATAATTTTATTGAATATTTATCCTTATAAATGCAAAAATTATTTCAAAAATTATTTCTGCTGCTTTATAATTTTATTTATTTATTATTTTAGGAGTTTATAAAATTTAGAAATCAATATTTTTTTTGATTAATTACCGTTAAACGACTTTCTGATTGTAATTATTTGTTAAATCCGTATTTAATTCCAAAATTCTTTAAAAATTATGAAACTCGTATTTATGCAAGTATGGGACATTCTGGGAATTTTAAAATTATTTCAGGAATTTGTGGGATTAATTTTACCCGAATGTTGTTTCGTTTATTCGTTAAAAATGGGCATCGATTGTGTTTCAAAAATTATTTTAAAATTATAAAAATTCTATTTTTATTAACTTTTAATTATTTGTGATATTTTATAAAATAATTTATTAATGTTCGGATTTTAATTACCCGTGAATTGCTCGTTAAATAGTTAATATGCGGGTCAGATAGAATATTAGTTGCGGGAATTATTCGATAAAAATAATATATTAAATCAGAGTAAAAGGGGGCAGGGGTTTGTAATCGGTTTGAACCCGTTTCTTTCTCCCCATCTCTTCCGTCTCTCCTCCCTCACCTCTGCCTCTCCCGCCGTCCCTTCCACCAACTCCGGTATCTCAAACCTTTCTCTCTCTCTCTCTCTCTCACTCTATTCCCTGTTTCCCCGCGGTTTTTTTTTTCTTTCTTTCCGGCGTTCCCTTCTTTTGCCGGCTGCCTTTGCCGGAATTTTGCACTCGATTTTTGCTGCTTGGTTCTTAATGGTGCTGCGTGTGTATAGCATCTATATATGCATATGTGCAGTGTGTGTGTAATTATGTGAAGTGTGTGTGTTTTGTGTGTGTGTTCGAAGGTGTCTGTGTGTGCGCTATACGCGCGCGTGTGTGTGTTGAGGGAGAAGAGATTGTGCACGGTGTTGTTGTATGTCGCCGAGAAAGTGTTGGCTTGAATTCTTGATTTTTGTATTATTCCTGCATATTATTTGAGTTAAGTTTTGTGAAATTAATATTGCCGAAATGATATGTTATTTTATCGGTAGGAATTTATTTGGAAACCCGACACGTGTCGGGCACCAATAAATCTTACCGCCGTCGGCGATGAGCCTCGGCGAGCCGACGGTGGACTATGATGATTCGATCTGAGTCCTACGATTTAAAAAATATAAAATATGATTTAAATTATAAAATACGATTTAAAACGCAAAATATGAATAAAAGTTGTAAAATACGGTTTAAAACATAAAAATACAGATGATAGCGATTAATGATAGTATTTAATTAATATTGGTGAGATTGCGAAGTGAAGTTGTTGACTGAAGTTAGTAATTGAATTGTTGGATTGCGAATGATTGTGTTGTTCTGTTTTGACGTCGGGATGTTCGACGGGTAGGCCGATAAATAAAGAAGACGCTGCCCGATTTTCAGGAAATTAATTCCAAAAAAATACGGGAACGTAACCTATGATTATCGGAGACGTCGAACGAGGATATATAATTAAATTTTACGAAACCAAATTACGTGTTGAGACGAGATATTTTTATAAATAAACCGTTTGACCGTTTAATACGAAACGAACGCCTCTAGACTCAGAAAAACATTTCACTTTCATTAAAAATACTTTCGAGACCCAAATCCTTTTGTTTCGAAAGGTCGTTTGTTTTACGAATCATTCTGAGTCGATTTTTGATCGATAAATCATATTTTGATCCGATTTTAGTTTTAAATGTGCCGAGTCGACCCTTTTGACGAACCGAGTTCTGTGTTATATGAATTATGTGATACGTGTATTATGTACTTACGTGTTATATGAATTACGTGTGTAAGTGGGTCAATGGTCTTGTGTTTTTCTGCCTTCTTTATGTGTGGGCTATCGTATGGGTAGTTAATAGTGTTTTGACGCGCAGCTCGTCGAGTATTTATCGATTAGACGATTAAAGTTCTATATTTTAATTATAGATGCGGATCTCTCGAGTTGATCAGGATAAGGTGTTGGATAAAGAATGAAATGGAAAGGTATTGGATATTTGGCTTCTAGCAATCGCAGGAGCAGCATATCGGTGAAGTGTTGAAAAGAAAGACGGTGACGTTTTGAGACAGAATGTCAGAATAGATGCGTCATTATGAGTGTGACTAACTGCTAAAACCCAAAGACAAGTATCCCAATCATCACTTATTGTTCAAGTGATATTTATTTTAAATCTTCTTTTGCAAGTATTGCTTTCCCTATTTTCAGTTCAGATTAGATAAATGTTTTACATATCGCTGAATTAAATAATTCTGTTATGCAAGTACTCTTCTGCTGCTATTCTATGTTCAGATTAGATATATGTTTTACATATCGCTGAATTAAATAATTCTGTTATGCAAGTACTCTTCTGCTGCAATAAAATGTTTTAAGATTGGATCATAATTGCGTAAGTGACCGGGACGGACGGTCCAACGGAGGGCTATTTCTAAGTGCCATATGAAATATTATGACATCATTTTGCCACAGGCGAGTATTGCCTTTTATTTGAGTACTAGTGATTTTGGGATCACGTTTCTATGAATCATGACCTTGTGCTATCACACGGGCTGATCAGCATGTGATAGTACGTCCGTCGGAGAATGATCCCAAGCTAAATTATCATATCGTTTTGATATTCATAGAATAAATGATTTATCAACTGTTTCTGTTTTGGAATAATGGCAAAATGCAGTTTTGATTCAGATTCTGATTTATGCTGATACTTATGTTGTTGTTAAATATCAAAGGTGATATTAGTATATATGATTGATGTTGACTTCAGTATGGAATGTTGTGAGCATCAAAGTTCGTATTGATATCTAATTTGATATGACAGCAAAATAAGTATTAATTTCAAGAGTTCGGTTTTGAGTAAAGTTATTATTCAATCCATAATCATTGTTTCATGTTACTGTGGTTTACGATATTTCCGTAAACACTGTTTTACGAGTTTTATTCTCGTCAAGATTCAAAGTATTGCTGAAGCCTTTAGCTCAAAAATATCAAAATGGTTTTGAATATAATTAAGGAATCAATTCTGAGGTTCCTCAACTATAATTTTATGATTCAGCAATTATGATTTTAAATGTCCTGCGCTATTGTAGATGTCATTTTTATATCAAAATGACCCGATATTTACTATAATGATGTTGCTGAGCATTTCTTCCGCTCATACTTGCCTATTTTTAAATCTAACCTCCAGTGAGGATTAACTTGCGCTGTTTAGCTGCGTAATTCGAGGAAGCAAAGAAGAAGTTTTTGGAAGGTGGTTGGTCCAGGGTTTGCGGACTAGTGTAAGTTTTATCGTATAAAGTTGTTTATATTGTATTATATAGTTGTATATTTGATTTGGGCCTAGTATACTTCATTTCGAAGTTATACTAGTGGGTTTAGTTTTGAGATGGAATTTATTGAACAGAGTTTTAAAAGAAAGTGAAAAATTATTTACGGAATTTGGAATTCTTGTTTCTAGAACTGTAACCTTAAAAGATCTTGGATTAGTTTGGGGTCATAAATAATAAATATCTTCTGCTGGCATTTATTTACTGATTTAACAGGTTATTTTGGATTGAGGTTTCATAGTGACGACCAAATCCCTTGACCCCGGATTTGGGGGCGTTACATTATTACTAAGTCAAAAACTAGAATGGTGCTTCTTATCTGTTAAGTTCTGATGTTAGTAAATCTGATGGATGTACTAAGTGTTGATAAGCCTCACTTATCAAAAGAAAAAGAAAAGAAATAAAAATTAGGTACTCCTTTGAGATCTAGAGTAAAAATGTGGAAGGGAAGACCCAAGTGCATTGCTGGTATTAAGTAATATGCATTAGAAAAGCAAAAAAATTTCTTGGTGACTTTTCACACATTATGATTACTGGAGAAATACTCTGATAACAGCATAAATTCTGATAAGCAGTCGTGACTCACTTACACTGAGAAGCCACTTTAAAATAAAATTTCAAAAGATGCATAAAATGAGCACAAAACAGTTGAGGTGGACTCATACATGAACTCATTCTATAGTAGACTTCAGAATAATGACAGATTTTGAGCAAAGTTCTTAGTTATGCCTTATTTCTAAGATGTACTGAAGTGAATCAGACTTTACTCTTTGTCTGATATTTAGCTTAATGCACACACATACACTCCATATGAATGATGAAAAATACTATGGTGATAAATGTTGTTTTAGATGAATAGTTTAATTGCCAGTTGCATAAATTCTGAGGACAAGTTCTGATGAAAGTTCTGATGATTAAGTTCTGTTGAACCCATATCAGTATTTATGTGAAGAATTACATGAATAAACATTCACTTTTCGAGTTAAGAAGCCATATTCTGATGACTTTTAAATTCTGATAATAATCAAGTTCTAATGCTAACGTGGCAGTATTTATTTACTTGATTTATTTTTGGTCATTACTTGAACGATCATATTTTTACAGAATATTGGTTTATGTGAGATAAAACAGTCATAATCATTATGGGTTAGCGGTTAGCGTGTATGTCTTGAAAAACTGCATGCGCACAATAATTGTTATTATATCCCGTGCACATTAACTCTGGCTTTAGATCTTTTACTGACTGTTATTATTACACATCAGTCTAGGGAGTCGAGGGGTCATTATTTTTACTTGTAATTTTTAACCAGTCCTCACGTCCCTTGGTATTCTATTGGCTATTTAAACCGACTATTCATTCCAGCCAAAACATCTTTCATTTTCTCACAAACTCACTCTCTTTTTATTCTCATCAACAAAAATGGTTCGTTTCAACTTATTCCTGAACTATGAAACCTTTAACATCGAGTTGAGTTGTGATGAATGGCAACAGGAGTGGCATGTCACCGCCATTCCTGAAGAGCTTTGGAACTCAGTTCCACAAGAGGTTCACACAGAACTCTTGTTCTTTTCAATGGAGTACCATCTCCATCTTGATAGGTTGGAAGAGGAAAGGAGAGAAGCTCTCCGTCAGCAAGAATGAATCATTCGTCTTGCAGTGCTCTTCGTCAGCAGCAGAAGAAGCTAGTCGTTAGGTCTTCTTAGCTTAGGGCTAAGGCTGTTGATGTTAAGAATCGTATAATAGGATTATCTTGTAATTTTTACATGTAATTCATAAATTTCAAGAAATGTACTCATCTGATATATCAATAAAATTTTCTTTAATTGCAAGATTTATTCTTTGTTTCTCAAATTATGTGACTGTGCATGTTTAATTGCAATTTATTAATCTTTACTTCATCGATTTTTACTTTTATTTTATGATGAATGTTTTGATTAAATTCTGTTGATTTGAGGAAACAACTGACGAACAGGTTCCCATATCAGAACCTGTTGTTGTAGAAGCTGAGAAGATCTCTTCTCAGAAAGATACTATAACTGGGAATTCTAGGCCTCTCAAAAGGCTTAGAAAGTTAAATTCTGATGATAAAGCTCCTACAGTGTCTCCACCCTTGAAGAAAATGAAAAAGCAAAGAGCTCACAGGGACACAGTTGAGTCAGATTTAGAAGATGAGGAAGCAGCTAAGGAAGGGGGTCAGGAATCTCTGATCCCAACAGATGCAATTATTATTGAATCACTTCCTTCTGCACAACCAGAAACTGCTTAAGACAGAGTGCCTACACCTCCTGTGTCACCTATAATTGAACAAGTACATACTAAAAACCCAGGTACAAGTGCTGAAATTGATATTCATAACTTTATTGTGCCTGAGGTTCTGTACTTGGAAGCTCCAGGAACTCAATTCACTCCACCAACAACACCAATTCAAGATGCTGATTTCAATGAAGATATTCCAACTACACCAATTAAGAATCTGGATGATGAAAATCAGACTTTAGGT
The DNA here is from genome assembly GCF_009905375.1 of Apium graveolens. Lineage (NCBI taxonomy): Eukaryota > Viridiplantae > Streptophyta > Magnoliopsida > Apiales > Apiaceae > Apium > Apium graveolens. The sequence goes on from NC_133653.1 coordinate 55,438,154, forward strand.
GGGCATCAAGATTTGACTGTTGATCAGAACTTAGTTGCAGATCAGAATTTAGAGGATGATGTTGAAACCTCGATTGCCTCACATACTGCTATTCTATCAGAGGATGCTGATACTACTGGATCTATAAGTTCTGATGCTGATAATGCTGAAACTACTGGTAAAGCTGTTACTAATCTAGATGCTGATGCAGCTGGTCCATCAGGAAATGCACCTCAATAAACAGTTAACAAAGCTAATTTGATAAAGAAGTTTGTTAGAGGGGAAGCACCAGTACCTTGGAGTGAAACTCCTAGAGGAAATGAGTGGACTAAGGAATGAAACACAGTTAGTTTTGTTCCTTCTGGAAAGATTTTTATTGAGCATCTGACAAAAGCTGATGAAATGCTGATAAATGATGATTTTAAGGCACAGCTGAGAGTTACTGCATTGAGTACTAGGCATCTTCAAGGTCTATGCTCAACAACTCATGCCAAGGTGAACAAAATTCAAGAAACCTTGATCCAGCAAGATATAAATGTGAAACTTGAAAAGAACAGATTTTTCAAGCCATCCTTTGACAGAATTGCCTACATTGAGAAAACTCAGGAGAAGCAACAAACTCATATTGATGAAATTCTAAAGAATCAAGCTTCTCAGCAAACTCAACTCAATGAGATCCAATCCCTAGTGGAATTGCTTGTCTCTCTTCTTGTACCTGCTGATGCCAAAAGGGGGGAGAAAGTGATTAAGTCCAAATGCAAACCTATTCAGACACTGAAGGGAAAGGATGATGGAAATGATGACCAGGGAAACTCTGATAAGGGTAGAGGTCAAATTCAAGGCAAAGGATTTTCATCAAGAAAAGCTAGAATTATAAGTCAAGAAACAATTTCTGATACTGGGAGAAGAATAAGTTCTGATACTGGTAAAAGGATAAGTTCTACTGATCATCTGGAACTTGATGAAGAAATTTCAAAGAAATTATTTCTTAAAGAAAATCCAGGAATGGACTTTGAGAGTATAAAGGAAGAAGAAGCTAGACTTAAAGCATAAAAAGTCAACTCTAAATCTAAAGCTTCTGAAGATGAAAAGAAACTTCCAAAGCTTAAGGGTATTGTGATAAAAGAAAGAACAAATTCTAAGGCCAAAGCTAAATCACAAGTGGAAGTAGATTCAAGGTCCAAGGGCAAAGAAAAAGTTGATGAACCGGTAAAGGTTTATATGCCAGTCATGGATGAAGAAATAATTGATGAAGAAGATGCTAGTCTTACTCTGATGACAAAGAAAATTTCTCGAACAACCTCTGATATGGCTCATGTTGTTCAGAGTCAAGACTTAGTAAACTCTGATATGATAGTGAAGCAAGCAACCTTTGACATAGCTCAAGTTGGCTTGATATCATAACATAAAGAAAAGGAAACCTCTGACATTGCTCATGTTAAACCTTTAAAGATACTCCTACCAGGATTCACCAAAGCTCAACAGACTCAACCTTTGAAGACTACATCAAGTGGTTTTGAAGCAAGAGTTGTTACAAGAAAGGAAGCAAGAGATAAATCTGGATTGGGTAGTTCTGATGAAAGAAGAGTACACAACACTACAAATGATCCAACTTCCTTAAGTGAACCAGGAGTAAGAGCAACTCCTGAAAGATTGAATCAACTTGAATCTGTACAAATGGTTTACCATTCTATTTTAAAAGAACATATCTTGTTATATTTTATGACAGATGGAAGGGTATTCCATATCAGGCAAAATGTTATTCCATTAAAGTATTTTGAAGAACTGGAACATGTTCTATTCCTACTTCAAGTGAAAAATAGATTAACAGATGGTGTTGTTGGTTATTTAAAGTCACAAATTTAAAGACAGAAGAAGCTTTACTCTGTAAAGTCTGACAGCCCATATTGTCCCAAGTACAGAGATCACAAAGGTGATATTGTTGAAATGAAGCCTAACACTGCTAAGATCATAACTACTTTTCTGGGTTATAAGGTTGTGGAATTCAATCTAGAGTCTGACAAGGCATATCTGATCAGACTAGATCAGGACATAAGGAAAGCTAAAATAAATGATCTCAGGGCTGCAATTTTTCAAACTGGTGAAGATACAGCTGAATTAAAAAATGTTAAAAGGAGGATGGTTAATGAACTTGAATATGCTGAGAGATGTCTTTTGAAGAACTATCTCAGAACAACTCCTGACATCAAAGAGATCAGAAATTGAAGCCAAGTTGAAGATCTATAACTGCTTAAATTCTGAAGTGTATACAGAGTGAAGCTGATATCAGATCTTAAGGATGGTAAAGCTGAAAGGACTATAAGTTGTAGTTATCTAGTCAAAATTCTCATGCATTTGTACTTAATATTTTTGACATCATCAAATATCTGTTAAACTTGTATATTATGCTAATTTACAAGTTGGGGGAGATTGTTAGATATATTTGTGATGTCATGTCTAATATGATTTGTGTTTAGTTTTCAGATCTTACTTAACAGGACAAATCAGTACTTAACTGGAAATCAGTACTTATACTGAAGTCAGAACTTAAGATATCAGAACTTAAGTTATCAGAACTTAAGTTATCAGGAGATATTTATCAGGAGATAATATCAGGACTTAAGGAGACTTTCAGATAAGGCAGGCGGCTGATTGAAAGGAAAGAAGATCAAAACAAACGCAAGAAGAAATATGCATGAAGAAGGAATTCTATGAATAATAGGATACTTGGAAGAAAAGATAACTGATTGATATATCTTAGGAAGCTGAATTATATTCAATATCAATTAGAAGATTATCTTGTAACTGTGTAGTATATAAACACAGACATAGGGTTTACTCTATATGTGTTATTATCATCGAAGTTATTATTCATTGTAACCCTAGCAGCTCTCGTGATAATTTGTTCATCATTGAGAGAGGACAGTTCCATATTGTAACAGAGTTTATTGTGTTGAATAAAATCTGTGTTCCGTTACTTGTGTTCTTTAATTCGATTTGATTATAGTAAACACTGTATTCAACCCCCTTCTACAGTGTGTGTGACCTAATATGGTAAGCAGATGGTCTTATCCTAATTATATTTATAGCATGAAGTATTGCGTTACCCTTCTACAGTAAGTTGAAGTCTTTTAATTAACGATCTCGCTAAACCATTTTGTGTATGCACGTGAGCTACAGGGTGTTCGACAGAGATTCCTATTGACATACAATAATCATTAAAAGTAGGAGATGTAAATTCAACGACATTATTAACTCGAATTGATTTGATAGGATTATCAGGAAATTGGGCTCGCAATTTGATTATTTAAGCAAGAACCTTGGCAAAGGCTGTATTTCTGGTCGAGAGTAGACAAACATGAGACCATCTAGTTGAAGCATCGATTAGGACCATGAAATATCTAAATGGTCCAGATGATGGATGAATAGGACCACATATATCACCTTGAATTCTTTCTAAGAAATCTGGAAACTCGTTTTGAAGTTTAACTGAGATGGTCGAACAATTAGTTTTCCCAAAGAACATGCTAAACAAGGAAGTTCATCATGTGGTATGACCTTTTGATTCCTAAGGGGATGTCATGTAGAATTTCTATAATTCGACGCATCATGGATACTCTTGGATGACCAAGTCTTTCATGTCAAAGGGTGAGTGATTTTGGATCTATAATTTTGGGAGTAGTGATACTATGAGTCTCGATTACTCAAATTTCGGTAGCATATAATCCAGATGAGATTCATTGCAATTTTTCTAAGATCTTCTTATGTTCTGAGGTGATTGAGGTGATAAGGAGATATTCTTTTTCATTTTCTTAAGTGGTTTCTACATGTAAACCATTAAGACGAATATCTTTAAAACTCAGAAGATTCCTAATGGATTTGCTAGAATATAGAGCATCATGTATGTGAATTTGTGTCTCATTTGGTAGTATAAAACTAGCTTTCCCAAAACCCTCTATGATATTTGATGTTCCCAAAATCGTCCAAATATGTGAGTTGGTTCTAGTCAATTTTGAGAAATATTTCTGATTTTATAAAATTATGTGAGTGGTTGGGGAGTCAACAATTCATATATATTCCATATTTATGTTGTGTATATATAAATGAACATCAATTTTATTATGCAAACAACGTACATAATACAAGAACATAAAACAAGTACATGAAAGCAGAATATTAAAATCAGCACGTCTAAAACATAAAATTAAAGAAATACAAATAAAATCTAGTTATCTAAATCATAATAAAGGTTAGCACTAGTGTCTAGTTCTTTTGAGGTCATGTTGTTTGGTTCTTCATATAGATTATGACTAGCGAAGTTCTTTTCAACCCTTTTTCCGTTATTCTTTTTATTTTCCTCGTGGAGGTCAACTAGATATTTTGGTGTGCGATAAGTAAGTCTTCAGTGCCCATGTTCCCCAGATCTGAGACAGATATTCCAAGTATCTTCTTCTTGTGGTGCCTTCCTTTTATTTGACACTCCATTTTGCCACTTCTAGTGGTCAAAGTTGTTGTAATCATCACGCTGCCATTTCTGGTGGCTAGAGTTATCATGATTTCAAAATCGGCCTCGAAAGTTTCCGTGCCCACGGTTTCGTCCATAACCTCGTCCTCCTCTATGCCCTTTCCCACACCAATTCTTCTGGAATGACGTGTTATGTACTTCAGGTAAATGGGCAGAGCCTGTAGGACGTATCTGATGATTTTCAGTAATAACTCATTATTCTTTTCAGCGAAAAGAATAAGAGATATCGGCTCGCTATCCTTCCAAAAATTGTGCTCCCTATACTGTTGCGCCAGAATCATAGTGTTGGGGTGAAAGGTTGAAAGGGTTTTTTCTATCATGTCAGCATCAGTAATATTGTCACCACACAAAATCAGTTTTGTGCTTATTTTGAACAAGGCATAATTATATTTAGCGACATATTTAAAATCTTGCAACCTTATATGTATTTAGTCATAACGGGCATGTGGGAAATTGGAAAGTTTTTGGTGATCAAACCTATCTTTGAGATTGGTCCAAAGGGTGAGTGGATTTTTCACAGTTAGATATTCAAATTTCAAGTTTTCATGGATGTGGTGTCTAAGAAAAATGATAGCTTTAGCATTTTGTTCAAGAATTGGGGTCTTTCCTGATTCTATGATGTCTTTTAGCCCGTTAGCACTAAGATGTAATTCTGCATCGAGTACCCAAGACAAATAATTATCCCTAGACACATCCAACACAACAAACTCTATTTTATAAAATTTGTCATTCTGAATATAGAATAAATATTAAAATATGATGCAATGCTTCACAAATATATTTAAATAATTATTTCCAAATAATAACATATATGATACGATTAATATAAAAGTTATGATGGCATAGCCAGCCAGAAAACTTTTGGATATTACTTGACAGCATAGCCATCTTTATAACGTTTAAACAGTAATACAAAAAAAATAACGAAAATAATTAGAATCAAATGATTAAGTTTAAAACGTACCTCTTTCGTTAAATGAAACTTATTCGGGTAATACCTTCTTCGTGAATAGAGCTTACTTGGACAATACCTCCTTCGTAAATAAAGCTTGTTGGGGTAGAGACTCGTGCTCTTTTGTGGAACAAGCTTGAGTTGACACGGTTTTACGAGTAATATTAAGTTGTGCCTCCTTGTTAAAATAAAGCTCGGCTGGCAGAGACTCGTGCTGATAACGTGTTATAAACCTTGACTGAAAATATTAGTTATGTTTAATGTAGAGAAAGTATAGGAGAATAGAAAACATAGAGAGAAAGTTGTATCTCATTTCATTAGCTAAATGAGCTATTTATAGTAGTTGGTTTACAAGTCTTACTAAGTAAACTATTTAAATCTTCTTCATTAAGTATTACAAAACTTAGTTGGTAAGTTTTGTAAATCTTCCTTGATAAGTTTTACAAGTCTTCCTGATTAAGTTTCTTTCTTAAGAAGCTGTGCAAGTCTTCCTCACCAAGATTTGAGAGAGTTCCGATAGGCTTTGACAATCACTTTATATTTATTCAAAATTTTTAACAGAAGCCCATATGATAAGCCCAAACTTTTTTAGCATGCCCTAATAACAACCCAAATGACATGTGTCATAATTTTGGTACTATTTATTAATACGAGCATCTCCAATAAGCTTCATAAATCAATTTTCAAGTTATAATTTGGAGAAAATATATTAAAAATTTACTCCAACAAGTTTCTAGGTGCTCCTCAAAATTTTAAGAGTCACCATTTTTTCCTCTTATTTAGGACTCTCTCTTCTCTTCTCACTTCATTTTTATTAACATATTATCACTTCCCACAATTTTATATAACAATATGATATTTTTTTATTCAAATATTGTGAATTTATTTAATAAAAAAATTATTTAAGATACATAAATAAAAAAGTTTTTAAAGACAAGAGATATTGTCCCAAGTAATGAAGATATTATTAATTTTTTTTCTTAAAAAAGAATGAAATGAGAGTATTTGATATGATACAACAGTGAAACTCTATAAAAAACTATACCGCAGACGACATATATCAATAGCATTAAGGAGCATAATAATCTTCAGATTATTGTAAACAAGAAAGACATTACCTTAATGAATTATATAAGTGTAAAAATTAGATTAAAAAATATATAAGAATGAATTTGAGAAGGATTGTTAGAGTGAGAAAACATATTTGTATAGAACAACTCCAACAATATCTATATTCAGACACTATTGGGATTACTGTTAAAATTTGTTATGCTGTTAAAAAAATACGCGTAAAAAAAGTATTGCTAAAAAATAAGATGACTGATTAGTAATATTTTTAATATGTACGTTTTGATGTAAAAAATTATCAAAAAATAAGTTTAATGGTGATGCTAAATTGGATGTTTTTGCTATAATATAGCATTCACACAAAAAAAATTAGCTCCAATTGGATGCTATACTTGGTGCTAATATAGCAAAATGTTGTACTTGGTTGTAAGAACCAAGTATAGATGATACCATGATTGCCATATAAGCTTGCAAGTGACAAAATACATTAATAAAGTAATAATGACAAGTATATTTGTGTACTTTATGATTATATAATTTAAAACAAAACTTTATTTGGATATATTTTGTACTATTTTGCATCTATCATTGGATCATAAGTTTTATTTTAGCATCAAAAATCACTTTTTGGTTTCAAATTATAGCAATAGCTACATCTATTTTAACATCACCATTGGACTTGCTCCGATGAGGTTTGATAATGAAATCAGTATCCGCTTCCCGTTGAAAAACAGCTTTTCGAAAAGTATGGAGGGCCTTTATTTCTCTAACAACAACAGTTTTTATGCCAAAAAACACTTTTCAAAAGTTTGTAACAGTAATACCAAACGCACCCTAAAACTCTTAACCTAAATTTTGAGGATAAATCATGAAAATTAAACTCCAAGAGACTCCTAACTTTTATTCAAATTATTAGGAGCTCTTCCATATCCTTCTCAGTATTAGGTTTTGTTCCCGAATTTTTTAAAGGGAAGAAAATAAGTGATTAGAAGGTATAATACCTTCATCTAATTTTTGGAATGAAAGTTTTGGAATAAAAGTGTGTCAAATTTGCATTCATTAGTACTTGCTTTCGTTCCATTTTAAAACTTGGGAGCACGAGGAAAAATGAATCTATTTTATTTATCCTTCACTTAGTTTTCTTTAATTTTAATACTAGGGAGTAAAGGAGTAACAAGTAATTTAAGAGACCATATAGATTTATTATTAAAAATGCATCATGAGGAGTAGTAGCTTATTAAATAATAATTTGTATGAGGACGATCGTAGGTAACTCCTGGAGTTGCTCAAAGCAACCTACATCCTCAATGTTCATCACTTCATTCCTACATTCACGAAATTGGGACTAAATATATCAATCAAACTTCTCCATACTCATCTGAAATCTTGTATTAAATGCGCAGATTGCGAAATGTAATACTAAAACGGATTGACGATGTTTAGTATACTGCTTAGTGCTTACTGCATTATTCTTTTTGCGGGATTTCTGCTCGTGGGCATGCTGGATTAATAGTTGCGATTGCGAAACAGAAACAAATATTTCATAGTATGAAGATAGACTACTACATGAAACCAAAGATGGAGCATTATGAAGGCATGCATTGTTATTAGTTCACGCTGGCAAATGGCAATCTAGGCATTGGAGTTTTTATTATGGAAATGCCAGAAAAACCTACTCTGATATTTCGGCAGCTCTGTTCAGTTCTTCTAGAATAAATGATAATGTTGAGATGGCAACATTGCTGCCAGTGAAATTTACAAGTTAGACATATATTGGGTATTCCAATACTTGAAGCCAAAATAATGTGTAACAAGTAGTATAGATGTAAAATAAAAAAGGTTCAAGGCATATTTGATAATCTTGTGTAAAGTTGATTTGGAATAAGACGTATTGATTGTGTTTAGCTTTCTAAAGCTCCAAAAACTTTTGGAAAATCATATTCTGCTTGATTGTTAGATCTTCAGTGAACATTGCAAGGCCTCTCGTTAGCTATTTTATCGAGCATGATAGCGATTCCTCTACTCCGACTGTCCGATGTGTCTTTATATACTTCCTTTAACAAATTACCATTATTCATCAGCTATCCATTTTATAGTTGATAGGGTTTTTTTCCCTATATGTGTTCTTGTCAATTCCTCTGCCTTAACCCCTGGCATTTTAAGTGGCTTGAAGTTGAATGTGATGATTGATGAACAATCAGTTGATGAATCTAGATATAAATTAACAGGGTATCCACATACCCCGGCATTTGAAATCGTCCCCAGAGCTGTACATCAAGGAAGTAGGGCTGTTGTTTTCCATTTGGCTTCCACTGTTACTTATCTGCGGGAAAGTGCTAGTACCTTTACTTGTATTATGTATTAGTAATTACTAGCTTAAATCCCATGCCATGTACCGTTCTTTTTAATATTTAAAAAATTTATTTATCTCTACATATTCTAATTTTTAAAATATTTTTGTAAATATATAATAATTATAAATTTATAATATAAATAATAGGATAATTTTAGTAGAATAAGTAGACTTCGTCTAATGGTTTAACAAGTATAGCGGATATATAATATTATTTATTTATTTTTTAATAATAAGATACGTTGTGGTCGTATTTTAGTAGGATAAGTAGACTATATCTAATATTTAGTAGTTTAACAAATTAGTAGTTTAGCAGATATATAACATTATTTATTTATTTTCTTTAATAACCAAAATTAGGGAATAACAGTTGAACCAAATTATAACCCATTTCGATTATTATAATATAGTATAGAATTGTCCTTTTAGCTCATTTTGTTATATGATGATAATTTGAAGGTTTGGGAGACTTCATTATTACAGTCTTAAGTTAAAAAGATGAATGTCTAGTATGTTCGATTGTTATATGTTGGGTTTATTTTTTACAAGATCAATCTTGTGCTCCAATTTCTTAGCTGAAGCTAATCTTGACTGCTCTGTTCTTTGCCTTTGAAGTACATTAAGAAAAATATGTGCATTGTTTGATTTGGTTGGGGGGGGTATATACGGTATTCAGAGTTCAGACGCATGAATGATATAGGGCTGGCTGAATGCTAGTGGAAGTTGTGGTTCTTACTTCCAAGCAGAAACTAGAAATTCGTTGCTGGAGCGATGGCTGGAGTGTACAGTTTTGATAGTATATCCTTCGGCTTCTAGTGTTTCTTCTTTAATATTATGTATTTATCTTCGTCCTTGATTTTTACATCTTTCAACTGTCCCAAACTATATCTGAATTTGCTTCATGAACACGAGCACATAGTAAATTGTTAAATGCCTGCATGTTTGTCGATGTGTATATTTAATTGGGATTTTGAAGAATTTATATGGATTTTAGAAATTATGGGGTATTCAATTTGTATTTTAAATATTTTTTTAAAATCATGGAAAATGTCTATTTAAATTTTAAAAATTCAATCAAAATTTGGTGATATATAATTTAGATTTTAAAAAATCCATCAAAATCTGATGGTATTCAAAAGTCCATGAATTTTCTTTTATTTAAGAAAGTTGTGAATTTTGATGAATTTGCCAGTATATTTTTGATATCTTGAAATCTCTTCAAAATATATGAGATTTTGACACAAAATCTGCAAGTCTTTACAAGATTTTGGATCAACTCCATCAAAATCCACGAAAAATTAAAATCAACAAAAATCTTTTAAGATTATTAACAATCCTTTAAAATTTGAAATGAATACACCCCTAAGATTCTGCCGAGAGCAAGCATGTCCGATTAAAATGTCACTTCTGTGCCTTAAGCAGCTTACTATCGTCGTTGCCTTCGCGATGCGTGGAGAGTATCTCTGCCTACTGTGGTCTCGTGGTTCCATTTTGCATTATTCATCTTGTGGGATCAGTAGCAACTTCTGAATTTAATTATTTGCTTTTTTCTTTAAAATGTATTCTGTTAAATTGACATAATCAATGATGGCATCAGATTTGTAGTCTCCCTGCGGTTGTAGCTGTAAGAACCCTAAAGTTAAAATGTGGCTTCACCCATTCCATTTCCCCTGTAGATCTAAGAAGCCTATTAATAATAAAAAACCTACGACCCCGTAGGCATGACGCGCCTTCGGAGTCCGTAAGGTATAGTATCTACAGATCACGAATGATAAGAAGTTATCACCGAAAGCTGAATGTCCGTAAGCCGTAGGCCCCACTACTCAACCTTATCCTCTAAACTTTCAGACGTGTCATTCACCAAAATATCATGTCATATCCCCTTCTTCTCTCTACCCTCCACGTGTCCAAGTAGTCTATGATAGTCACCTCCCCTACCAAACTAGAGGACGGCTGGCTAGTCATAGGGAATAAAAAGGAGAATCAAAGGAAAGAAATACAACAAGACAACTAAAAAGAAAATCAACACAGACACCTTACGGACCACACCCTGAAAACAAAAAACAACAAAGCCCGAAGTCAAACATGTGAAGCTAATTATTAGGAAACTCAGTCTGCACAAACGAAGGGTCCTGAGCTCCGATAACCTTTTCCCCTTCTTCCGTAGCCGCCACCTCCATGACAGAACCTAGAAGATTCCCTGTGACTGTGGGGCCTGCAGCTATGTCTTCAACCCTAGGGACACTCACTTCTCCCTCCGCATTCGGACCTTCACCTTCTTCAACCACCTTCGGTTTAGCATCCCCAGATGCCTCCTGCTCATCCATCTTCTTCAATTCCCAAGCTCGGAAATGGTCTACGCTATGCTTGGTCAGATCCACAACATTCCCTTCGCCTACGAACGACAGACAATCATTTGAACCCTCTTCATGCATCGATCCTGCCTTCTCATACAGCGAGGTCTCGTATTCGGCCGAAGCCAAGAATTTATCCACATTATCCTTATAAGTAATGAGAGCCTCCTGCTCCACCTTCTCCAAAGTCTCAGTTATCTTCCGGACTTCAACCGACTTGGCATCCAACTCTTTTTGCAACCTATCCATCTCCGAACGAAGGCTTGCGGACACCCTTTGCTCCGACTGCAGTTTCTCGATATTTTCCATGTTGTCCTTTTTTAAGCGCTCTATCTCCTCGCTATCAAACTTAAGGACCTCTTGCAGCTTGTCGTATTTCTTCTTCATTTCCCCTAGTTGTTCAAGGGCGTCATCTTTGGCCTTCCTTTCGGTTTTCACCTTCTCCTGCTCCGCTTTCACCTTCCCTTTCCCTTTCTTCACTCGACTGGCCAGATCTACCACTCGGGTCCCCAACTGAAAACAAGAAAAGACATACATAGTTCAAGACAACCAGGAGTTTAATGAAAAATATACATGAAATTAATTCAAAGGGTATACCGCTGTCATATATTTTTCTAACCATACCTTTCCCAGTAGAGTTTTTGTTTGAATTATAGCATCCTCATCAGCTTCACTCATAACCTTCTTACGGTCGGGAGATAGAGAGAACAAACCCAATACTCCTAGGGGAGCATTAACCCCCCTTTCTTCAGCCAACCAACCCTCCCCTTAAAAAACGAGAAGAAGAAGAAGAAAAGAGAGGGCAACAAACAAAACCACAATAAGAACATAAGAAAAAGGAAGAAGGGAAATAACAGAAAATACAAATCTACCTATAGTGAAATGAAGGATAGTGCATTTTTCCGAAATCTCCTCATATTGAAGTTTCCCAGCACTTAGAACCAAGCTCTTCACAGGTACCGTTGCTTTCAGATCGTTTATCCCATCAAAAGAAGAAGTCGGAGCCGGCTCCAGATCAACTAAGTTCGTTCATTTTTCACTAATCACCAAAGGATCCAGAGTTTTCTTTGTTTTCCTTTCTTCCATCCTCGCCCTTTTGGTAGCAACCTCTTGTTAGGGCGAAAACACGCGCTAATAACACACGCAAGTATACGCATTCGCAAGTAATATAGAATACTTTCTAGTTCGTTCCCACAGAGACTCAGACTAATTATGTTCAATTACACTCACTCACCAATGTATGATTACTTCTCAATATTAAAACAATAACACTTAGATTTGATTAACTAATTATTAACTACAATTAACTACGAGAATTAAGCACTTAATTAACACTTGAATTAACAATATTAAAACACTCATGAGATCACAACTTCATTACTACTTCCTTCAATAGTCATTGTTATTACTCTTAGCATGCAACAATGATGATATTAATCGAACAACACGAAACTGATAAAAGCCAACTTTCATTGTACTAATACCATTCTACCAAACATCCACAATTAAGATAGAAGTTGAATATGCATCAATTATGTTGAGTCCCTATATGTCTACAGAAATTGAAAACATAAAGATTTAAGCACAAGTTATTCCTTTTGATTACACGGGGCGAATAAAATGGTTAGAGTTACCCATTAATCATGCATACTCGTACACAGACCTATGCTAGCATGGCAAGTTCTAAATCTCAAGATCCACCGTCGCTTCACAAGAGATTAACACCCTATCTTATATGTTCGCGACACACATAGGACGAATAAGCACAACCAATACTAGATATCATACAATCATCACACACTAAGGTATTAAATAACTAACTAAAGAATTTTATAGTAAATCCGTTACGACCCCATGATCACGATTAGCCCATGATAGCACTCATCGTCATCATCGGTTCATATGAAAACATGATAAATACACACAAGAATAATAACTAAAACTACTTATATTAAACCAGAGTACGTCACAAGAGTAAATAGGTTCAAAGTAAAGAAAACTAGCATCCAACGTTACAACGAAATAAAGAATCATAAGAAAATATGCTTCCTCTTCGTTGCGGTGTGCTAAAACAGTCTTCTTCCTTATCTCCTTGCTCCTTAATTAATACTACGATCCAACCTTTTTTGAAACGTCTCTGAAAACTACTTATATAGGAGTCCCATAAATCCCAGATATCTCAGAAGTTGGAAGTTAAACAGAACTAGGAGTCCAAAATAATAATTCTAATTTTCCATCCCTAAACGGCCGCTGAGCATTCCTGAGCGGTCGCTCAGCAGAGCTGAACGGGCGCTCAGACCCCTTCTGCAAAATGCTCTATTTTTTTCCCGTTTCTTCACTGCAATCTGCTCCTATCTTCCCGCTTGCAATGCCAAACACATGCCAAGGCTTATTATTGATGAAATCTCTCCAGAAATACAATTAATACCCCGAAATGCACAAATACTAGAAAAACGCATCAAATACATAAAATACTTGATTTCAAGACATCAATTCAAGCCATTATAAGACGTACGAAGTGGTATAAAATGCCACTTATCACACCCCCAAACTTAAATCGATGCTTGTCCTCAAGCATCACAGACTCAAAAACAAAACAAAAATATGCATGAATGCAATATATATGAAATGCAGCGATCCCCCTTACTACGACCAAACCAACCAACTTACGACATCTCAACAAATGCAATTAGGCGAATAAAGATCAACCAAACCATGCAAACTAACATACAGCTGGAAATGTGGTGTGTGCAGATGCTTAACTGATATGCTTCGAAACTAGATCAATTACTATAACTCGACTATCCTCAAGGTAATCACATGGTTATACGAAGAATAAAATTCTAGGCACAAAATGACTTATAACACTTCAAGATTACTGGAGCTTATTACGGAATCACGCTTTTTATTTAATACAATCATAAATGCTTATTTGATCGTGCAATGAGTGAGATCCACAAAAGACTTATACAATGGCATCCATGTAGCAAGCGTTAGGTTAGCGGATCCCAGATTATAAAAGCCTTAGGTCACTAGGCACAAAGTCCCACAAGAACTTAATAACTCGAATACCAAAGAGCCCACCCGTGATCAATTATGCATTAACTCTCTATTTTTTTCTTTTCTTTCCTTTTTTTTTCTTTTTTTCTATTATCTTTTTCCTCTCTTTTTTTCAAAATTTCTGAGCAAGTGCGCTTCGCTCCATCTTGCTCAACCCTAGACTACTCGCATAAAAATACGAGCCGGCTACTAGCCAATTGACGCCTAACCACAATTAGCAATGAATTCCACTTTTTACTCCAATTTTTCTTTTCATGCCTTTTATCACTAAGAACCTATTATAAATTCTAAGCATAATCAATAGATTAACCTTGAAAACCATCAAACCATAATAACAATCTAGTCCTTAAGCATTCTCTAAGACTTAGTGAAATTACAAATGTTTCTAGCATGCATGTCAACCTACAAGACTCAACATCACTTTAACGCTATCACTACACTCGCATCAATATCACAAATTAATTGGCACATCAACGTAAAAGGGATCATGATATATGCATGAGCTACATGACATGATAAAAAAAAACTATAAATAAAAAAAAACTGTATGGAAAAAATATGCAATTATATGAGCTAAACTATCATGAATATGCAACTATATGACACACACACAAAATATTCCTTAACTACCACCCCCAAACTTAAAATCTTCACTGTCCTCACTGAAGGTAGTAGAAAGGAACACAGGGTTACCTACTCGAAGAGATCATCATCCTCATCACCCTTAGAGGGTGGAGTATCAGGAGGCGGATATGCAGAGTCCTCATAAAAAACTGGCCACTGGATGTCAGCTCCAAGGCCTCTAAAAGCAGTCCCAAGTACAAGGGTGAGCTCCTGAGCAAACCTGCTATGTCTCTCGTACATAGCATCCATCCTCCTTGACAGCCTCCTATACTGGGCATCAGCCATCCCAGCACCCTCATGAGCTCTAGAAGAACAAGCCTCATCTTTCCTTGGCCTCGCCATGGTAGCACCTCATGTTGGACGCCCTCCTGGAAGACGATAACCCAGCCCATGCTCCTCGGGCTCTCCACCAGTCCACTCCTGTATCGCATGCAGAGTCCCAGAGTCAATAGGAGCGGCCGGCAACTGCAACTGCTCGTGAGACGGCCACTGAACTCCCACTGCTCGGCAAAGCTTTGTAACCGTGGATGCATAAGGGATGTTCATGTGCTTAGCTCCCCTCAAAAACTTCAGAATTCCTTGGTAGATGAACTCACCAAGGTCCACATAGTACTCCTCATTACCCCATAACAACTGTGCACGCTCAACTGTAACCTCATGTGCATGTGAAGTAGGCAGAATATTAGCGCAAATAAAAGCATTCCATGCACGGGCATACCTATTCATCGCAATCGCCGAAAAATGGCGATACTCGTTAGTCCCAGTCTTGAAGGTCCAAACTGTGCCCGGCCTACAGAGAGTAGCACAAATCAAATCCAAGTCAAAATCCTCAAGTGTCTTCTCGTTCCAATTCTCCTCCGTGGGCTTCCTCTGTCGGCGCCCAATCACACGGTGAATCTCCGTAGGGTGATAATCCACCGTCATCCCCCGCACAATAGAATACCTATTCTTTTCAGCCTTCGCGTTCGCATAGAACTCGCGAACAACGCTCATTAGAACTACTTCAGGAGACTCACATAAAGTAATCCAACCCTTCTCAGCAATCATAGGCAACAACTCACCATCCCTCCCCGATGGTAAGAACCCCCTCTCCTTCAAAATAGGCTTACCCAGAAGCCTAGTATACTCCTCCTCAGCAGCCCTATCAAATAAACGAGGCCTTGCAGTAGTACCCCTCGAAGAATCAGCAGTAGGAACAGTGCTGCTGCTATCAATAGTCCTGGATCTCTTGGGTGACATCGAAACTAAGAGAAAGTGTTTAAGATTTGTGTTTTTGAATATGGGAGAGAGTTTAAGGTTTGAAAGTGTATGGGGAGTATATGGAATAGTTGTATGTATATATAGGGTAGAGATTAGGGTAAAATTTGATTAGGAGTGGGTTTAAGGGTTAAAAATATGGGATAATGGGGAAATACGTCGTGGGTAATGGGGCAGTGTTTTGTTTTTTTAATTTTCAGATTTTTTTGGATTTTTATAAAGCTTAAAAAAAAATTATGTTAGTCGGCCCCTGAGCGGTCGCTCAGCAAGCTGAGCTGAGCGGGAGCTCAGGGGTCTTCTGGAAAAAAATTTCCCTTGCCCTGTTTTTCTGATTTTTTTTGTGGTTTTGGATAGGTTACTAACTTCTAAGGGTTCCTGTAACAACAAATCATGGGTTGCCTCCCAAGAAGCGATTATTTTTCGTCATTAGCTTGACGTAGCGTACCTTAATCAAGTTGACAACAAAACGACACTAACCACTTCCCGGTTTGCCGTGTCCCCATAGTAATGCTTCAAACGCTGACCATTAACCTTGAATGCTTGGTCCGAATCATTCTCAAATATCTCCACCGCTCCATGTGGAAACGCAGTTTTGACAATAAAAGGTCCCGACCACCTTGATTTCAACTTCCCAGGAAAAAATCGGAGACGAGAGTTGAATAAAAGAACTTGCTGCCCCGTCACAAATAACTTAGGATGTAACTTCCTGTCGTGCCACCTTTTCACTTTTTCCTTGTACATTTTGTTGTTCTCGTACGCTTGGAGTCGAAATTCATCAAGTTCATTTAGCTGAAGCATTCGCTTATTTCCAGCTGCATCTAGATCCAGGTTCAACTTCTTCAATGCCCAATAGGCCTTATGCTCGAGCTCCGCAGGTAAATGACATCCCTTACCATACACAAGTTGAAACGGGGACATCCCAAGTGGAGTCTTATATGCTATTTTGTAAGCCCAAACAGCTTCATCGAGCTTTAAAGACCAATCCTTCCTTGACGGACAAACAACCTTCTCTAAAATGCGCTTGATCTCTCTATTAGACACTTCCGCTTGACCATTCATTTACGGATGATAGGCAGTAGTAACACGATGATTCACATTGTAGCGCTGCATCATAGAAATAAACTTACGGTTGCAGAAATGCGACCCTTCATCACTTATGATTACTCATGGCATTCCAAACCTTGTGAAAATCTGTTTATGAAGAAAATTCAACACTACCTTTGCATCATTCGTCGGCAGAGCTTTGACTTCTACCCATTTTGAGACATAATCGGCTGCCATCAAGATGTACTGATTATTGCAGGATGAGACAAATGGCCCCATAAAATTGATTCCCCAAACATCAAAGACCTCGACTTCAAGCATCACATTTAACGGCATCTCATCCTTTCTCGTAAGATTTCCCACTCTTTGGCAACGATCACACCTTAAAACGAACTGATGAGCATCCTTAAACAAAGTAGGCCAGAAAAAACATGTTTGCAGAATACGAGCTGCCGTCTTCTCACCACCATAATGTCCACCATAAACTGTGGAGTGGCAGTCTCATAATATCCCCTCTGTCTCACAGAATGGGATACATCTCCTGATGATCTGGTCAGCTCCCTGTCTAAACAAATACGGTTCATCCCACATATACCACTTCACCTCATGTAGAAACTTCTTCTTTTGAGCTGTATTCAAATTAGGAGGCATTATATTGCTGACAAGATAATTCACAATATCTGCGAACCATGGCTCTTCCTCCTGAACTGCGAACAACTGCTCATCCGGAAAAGATTCGTTGATCAATGTCTTATCATGTGAAGTAGACTCGGGATTCTCCAATCTAGAGAGATGGTCAGCTACTTGATTCTCAGTACCTTTTCGATCCTTCATCTCTAACTCAAATTCCTGTAGCAAGAGCACCCAACGAATGAGTCTAGGCTTCAAATCCTTCTTGGAAACCAAATAGTGAATGGCCGCGTGATCAGTGAACACTGTCACCTTTGTCCCAAGCAAATAAAATCAAAATTTTTCGAAACCAAAGACTATAGCCAAGAGCTCCTTCTCAGTAGTGGTGTAGTTTATTTGAGCACCATTTAAGGTCTTACTAGCATAGTAGACCACATAAAAGAGATTATTCTTGCGCCGCCCAAGAACTGCGCCCACCGCATAATCACTCGCATCACACATCATCTCAAAAGGCTCTGTCCAGTCAGGTGCTGTAATAATTGGTGTAGTTATCAAACTCTTCTTGAAAGTCTCGAATGCCGTGAAGCATTCATCATCAAATTTAAAAGGCACATCCTTCTCAAGCAAGTTGCACAACGGCTTAGATATTTTCGAAAAGTCCTTGATGAAACGCCGATAAAAACCAGCATGACCAAGAAAACTACGGATTCCTTTCACAGAAACAGGTGGTGGAAGATTTTCAATGACTCCCACCTTGGATTTGTCCACCTCAAGACCCTTGCTAGAGACCTTATGCCCAAGAATAATGCCCTCACGCACCATAAAGTGATATTTTTCCCAATTGAGCACCAAATTAGTTTCCACACACCTTTTGAGTACTACACGAAGATTATTCAAACATTCATCATACAAATATCCAAAGACGGAGAAGTCGTCCATGAACACCTCGACATTATTTCCAATTATATCAGAGAATATAGCCATCATACATCTCTGAAAAGTGGTCGGTGCGCCACATAAGCCAAACGAAACTCTGCGAAAAGCAAATGTGCCAAATGGACAAGTGAAGGTAGTCTTTTCTTGATCCTCTGGTGCAATATATATATCTGATTATACCCCGAATAACCATCCAGAAGACAATAATACTCATGACCGGCCAAATTGTCAAGCATCTGATCAATAAATGGAAGAGGGAAGTGATCCTTCCTCGTGGCCTT
Source organism: Apium graveolens (assembly GCF_009905375.1). NCBI lineage: Eukaryota > Viridiplantae > Streptophyta > Magnoliopsida > Apiales > Apiaceae > Apium > Apium graveolens. The sequence goes on from NC_133653.1 coordinate 55,457,217, forward strand.
GTTCAACTTTCTGTAGTCCATGCATACCCTCCATCCTGTGACTGTTCGATTGGGGATGAGCTCGTTCTTCTCATTCGCTACCACAGTAATACCTCCTTTCTTAGGTACACATTGCACGGGGCTCACCCAAGAACTGTCAGAAATAGGATAAATGATTCCTGCATCCAGCCACTTCAGAATTTCTTTCTTCACCACTTCTTTCATGATAGGATTAAGTCTGCGTTGTTGCTCAACAGTCGGCTTACTACCCTCCTCTAGCAGAATCTTATGCATGCAGTACGAAGGGCTGATCCCCTTGATGTCTGCTATAGTCCATCTGATAGCCGGTTTGAATTCTCTTAAGATCCTCGAGAGCTTGTCCTCCTCACTACCTGAAAGGTCAGATGCAATAATAACAGGTAAAGTAGATGCATCACCTAAAAAAGCATACCTCGAGTGTTCAGGAAATGGTTTAATCTCCAAGGTAGGTGCTTCCTCAATAGATGATTTGAGCTTTCCTTCAGCATTTTTGAGATCCGAAGTACCAAGAGATTCAAATGGCATGTCTAGCTTTCGCCTCCAGGGAGAAGCATTTAGATATTGTAGTTGCTCATTGCCATCATCATCATCACTGTCAAAATCCCCCATTAAGGCTTTCCTCTAATGCATCAGTTATTAGCATATGACCAAGTTCTAAAGTAACCGCAGAATCAATCAAATCCACTTTTAAGCACTCCTCATCTTCTGTAGGGAATTTCATTGCTTTGAATACATTGAATGTCACATCCTGATCCTGCACCCTCATAGTAAGTTCACCTTTCTGCACATCTATCAAGGTACGGCCTGTAGCCAAGAAAGGGCTCCCCAAGATTATGGGAATCTTCTTATCTTCCTCGAAATCCAGAATAACAAAGTCTGCAGAAAAGAAGAGCTTATCCACCTTTACTAGCACATCCTCCATTATGCCTCGTGGTATGTAATAGAACGATCAGCCATTGTAGAGACATGTAGGTGCGCTTTGGATCAGGTAAATTCAACTTTTTAAAGATCGACAACAGCATCAGATTGATACTTGCTCCCAAATCAAAGGAATGGTGAAGCTATCTGGATCTTTAAGCTTTGGAGGTAACTTTTGTTACAGCACATCACTGCATTCTTCCCTTAAAGCAACGATCTCAAGGTCATCCAGTTTCACCTTCCTTGCAAGAATACTCTTCATAAATTTCGCATAACTAGGCATTTGCACCAGAGCCTTAGCGAAAGGTATATTGATGTGAAGTTTCTTGAACACCTCCAGAAACTTACCGAACTGCTTATCCAGCTTTTGTTGTTGCAATCTCTTAGGGAAAAGTGGTGGAGGATAGAGTTGTTTCTCCACTGTATTATCCTCAGGCAGAGTGTGTTCAACAGTAGTCTTCCTTGGTTCCGCCGCTTTCTCCTTTTGCTTAGCTTTTTCATCACCAATTTCAGCTTCTCCTTCTTTTGCTTTTTCAGCATCAACAACTTTTCCAGACCTTAAGGTAATAGCCTTGACTTGCTCTTTAGCTTCCTTCCTACCTGGCACTTCAGTATCACTTGGAAGTGTGCCAGGTTGATGATTGAGCACTGCATTGGCTATTTGACCAATTTGATTTTCCAAGGTCTTGATAGAGACCGCCTGACTTTTGCACAACAACTTAAGTTCCTCAAAATCAGCACTAGAGGGTGGAGCTGCACCTCCTTGTTGAGGATATGATTTCCTTTGAGCATAATGCTGTGGTTGCAGGAATCCAGGTGGATTGAACTGTTTACTTACGCCTTGCTGATATGGTTGCTGAATAGTATTCTGATTATTACTCCAGCTAAAATTTGGATGATTTTTGTTGTTAAGATGATAAGTAGCTGGTACAGCCTGCTGTGGTCGCTGATAATTGTTCACATACTGAACAGATTCATTAACAAGAGAACACTGATCCGTAGCATGAGAACCTGCACAAAGCTCACAGACCATAGCTATCTGATTCACTCCATAGGTGGCTAGAGAATCGACCTTCATAGACAGCGCTTGGAGCTGCGCTGCAATAGCTGTAGCTGCATCAACTTCCAAAATACCTGCTACCTTCCCAGGGATCATCCTTTGAGTCGGGTTTTAATGCTCATTTGCAGCCATAGTCTCAATAAGATTATAAGCCTTCGTATAGCTTTTGGCCCACAAGGCGCCTCCAGCTGCTGTATCGAGCATGGGCCGAGATTGGGCCCCCAAACCATTATAGAAACCAGTGATCACCATCCAATCAGGCATTCCATGATGTGAACACTTTCTCAACATCTCCTTGTAGCACTCCCAAGCTTCGCACATAGATTCTGTAGGTTGCTGCGCAAACTGAGTAAGAGCACTCTTTAGAGCCTCAGTCTTCGTCATTGGATAAAACTTCACCAGAAACTTTTGCGCAAGATCTTGCCAAGTAGTGATAGACCCAGCTGGTTCAGAATGTAACCAGTCCTTAGCTTTATCCCTCAGTGAGAATGGGAAAAGCCTCAGCTTGATAGCCTCATCAGTCACACCATTATATTTGAAAGTACTACAGATCTCGACAAAATTCCTTATGTGCATGTTGGGGTCTTCAGTCGCAGCACCTCCAAAAGAAACAGAATTCTGCACCATCTGAATAGTGCCCGACTTGATTTCAAAGTTATTGGCCTCAATAGTCGGGTGCATGATGCTAGACTGAATGTCATCAATTTTAGGCCGAGAAAAGTCCATAAGAGCTGGATCTGCCGAAACTATACGATCGCCCATGATTACTGGCTCTTTCTGCTCACTTCCTGAATCCGAATCTTCAAAATCTATCTTCTCCGGAATATCAAGAACTTCGTCTGTCTCCTCAGCCGTATCTAAAGTCCTCTTGCGAGTACGAGAACGTGTTGCATAAACGGTCACTAAAGTACCTGAAACACAACCGGAAATAATAAGTAACACGTCTTAATCACTGAGTCCTAATGACCACTGATGGTAAGTACATAAACTAAATAAATACGCCGAGTCCCCAGCAGTGGCGCCAAAAACTTTTTAGGGCGAAAATACGCGAATAACACACGCAAGTATACGCGTTCGCAAGTAATATAGAATACTTTCTAGTTCGTTCCCACAGAGATTCAGACTAATTATGTTCAATTACACTCAATCACCAATGTATGATTACTTCTCAATGTTAAAACAATAACACTTAGATTTGATTAACTAATTATTAACTACAATTAACTACGAGAATTAAGCACCTAATTAACACTTGAATTAACAATATTAAAACACTCATGAGAACACAACTTCATTACTACTTCCTTCAATAGTCATTGTTATTACCCTTAGCATGCAACATTGATGATATTAATCAAACAACACGAAACTGATAAAAGCCAACTTTCATTGTACTAATACCATTCTACCAAACATCCACAATTAAGATAGAAGTTGAATAGGCATCAATTATGTTGAGTCCCTATATGTCTACAGAAATTGACAACATAACGATTTAAGCACAACTTATTCCTTTTGATTACACAGGGCGAATAAAATGGTTAGAGTTACCCACTAATCATGCATACTCGTACACAAACTTATGCTAGCATGGCAAGTTCTAAATCTCAAGATCCACCGTCACTTCACAAGAGATTAACACCCTATCTTATATGTTCGCGACGTACATAAGACGAATAAGCACAACCAATACTAGATATCATACAATCATCACAAACTAAGGTATTAAATAACTAACTAAAGATTTCCATAGTAAATCCGTTACGACCCCATGATCACGATTAGCCTATGATAGCACTCATCGTCATCATGGGTACATATGAAAACATGATAAATACACACAAGAATAATAACTAAAACTACTTATATTAAACCAGAGTACGTCACAAGAGTAAATAGGTTCAAAGTAAAGAAAACTAGCATCCAACGTTACAACAAAATAAAGAATCACAAGAAAATATGCTTCCTCTTCGTTGCGGTGTGCTAAAACGGTCTTCTTCCTTATCTTCTCGCTCCTTGATTAATACTACGATCCAACCTTTTTTGAAACGTCTCTGAAAACTACTTATATAGGAGTCCCATAAATCCCAGATATCTCAGAAGTTGGAAGTTAAACAGAGCTAGGAGTCCAAAATAATAATTCTAATTTTTCGTCCCTGAGCGGCCGCTCAGCATTCCCGAGCGGGCGCTCAGCTTCCTGAGCGGTCGCTCAGCAGAGCTAAGCGGGCGCTCAGATCCCTTCTGGAAAATGCTCTGTTTTTCTCCCGTTTCTTCACTGCAATCTGCTCCTATCTTCCCGCTTGCAATGTCAAACACATTCCAAGGCTTATTATTGATGAAATCTCTCCAGAAATACAATTAATACCCTGTAATGCACAAATACTAGAAAAACGCATCAAATACACAAAATACTTGATTTCAAGACATCAATTCAAGCCATTATAAGACGTTCTAAGTGGTATAAAATGCCACTTATCACCTCTTCCTCGCCCAAATGAGATTTCGTAGGTCTCTTCCCTCCGACAGATACTGAAACACTTCATTCGGCCCCGGCTTGACTAGCAGCAGTTCCCGAAGACACATCCTCACCTTTCTCCAAAGCCACTCTCTCCTTCAATTGTCTCTCATGAGCCAGATTCAAGATTCTTCGGCGATCCATATGAGCGGGAATAGGCAGTTCTCTCAGCAAAACTGAAATGACAGAATTTTTCTGTTACTTACAAAGGAAAATAAAGGTAAAAAGGAAAATGACATATACTCTACGGAAAGAGGACAGTCCGAAATTCAAAACATATAAGATTCTATAAACAAATGAATATCGGACGCTTACAGTTATGAGTTACTAAAAATTCAGGGTCCCAGAAACTTGCTACTGGCCACAAACCCTCCTTCTTCCCCCCTACAAACTGAACAGCATAATCAATTTCATTCTTCTCCAACACTTCATACCTTTTCACTGCCCCCACTATACCATCGGGTCTTTTATATTCTGGCAAATAAGCCAAATCTCCCCCCTTAAACTTTAGAAACTCGTCATGCCAACCTTTATTAGATGAAGGGCCTTGTACCAGAATTCCCCCTAAGGTCGTGGTCCCCCTCCACTGGATCTCTTGCAAAGGATAATAACCTCGAAACCCTTGAATTTTGTACAAAGACCAGAAAAGGCCTAAGGTAGTTTCCAGGCCCCATTCAATACACCTAGCTATAAAGGCAGTAATTTTCCTCACTGAATTAGGACCTAGTTGACCAATTCCTATCCTCATCTCACATAAGAGCGTATGCATAAACTGATGCATAGGCAATCTCAATCCAGCCCTGAATGCCTCCAATGGGATGCAAACCCATCCTTCCCCCCCTCTGTGCCACAACCTTTCCCCTTCAGCAGGTAGCCTTATTTCAAACTCCTCCGGAATCAGGAAGACGTACCTTACTTCCGTAAAATAACTAGCATCAAAATTCGGGGCTTATTAATATATTCCAAATCCCCCAGAAGCTTTTCCAACGCTTTGTCCGGGATAATCCCATACTGCTTATCTTTGTAATAACTGACTTCTCCAAAAGATTTAAAATAATTCTCTCTCTAAACATCCGAAGGAGTTTTTACAATTTTTTTCTCTACATCCATCGAGCCCTGGTCCCCAACTAAACTTTCCATCGCTATACGCACTCTACCTTTCCCCTGCATATTTTCTTGCCTCTACGCCCTAGCCAAGTCAACCACTTCTTTCCCTCTCCCTCGACCAATACCAGGAAAAGGGATCCTCATGCCTTCTCCTTTCCCCGACTATGAGATATGGAAGAGACACCCTTATGTGAGTGTGATCCCCCAGGAGATGGTCCTGGGTCTTGACCCTTAGACACCACCTCCTAAAGGGGGAGATCATCCTCATCTCCAGACCCCCCCTTTCCGGAAGAATTGCTCCTAGAAGTTTCGTAGCTGTCGGTATCTTCTTCTCCAATTAGCGACGCAGACAAAGCCTCGTTCTCAGAATCAGGCGTACTTTCGCTATCACTCTCTTTCACCACAAACCTCTCTCGCTTCCCTATCCCTAGATTATCTACAAACAAAAAAAAGGCCTTGTCAATAATCCGGCCAGGAAAAATAAATAAAAACAAAAAAAGAAACAACGAAGAATGCACAACTTAATTACATAATAACTTTCCCCTTACCCATACCAAGATCACTCCTCCACTAACCCAATCCTCCTCCTCAGACCCAATTAAACCCTACTCTCTTAACAATCAAATGTTACTTTCTCCCCCATGCATCCTCCAAGAACCCCTATACCTTTTAAGAACCCACTTGCTTAAAATATTATTTAGCTACAAAACCCCAAATTCGCACCTTAACCCCTCATAAACATTACTAGTTCATACCCCTAGTGATAAAGACAAACACAAAATCAAAGTAAATTTAAGATGAATACATGTTTTTAGATACTGCGACTTTGTAGAATAAGTCAAACAACCTTGCTCTTATCCCTCCAGACGCCTCCTTCAGTTCTATCTTAATCAAAAATGAACAACAAGAAAAAATAAAACTGAACAAATGAATATATTTGAAATTAATAACTTTCCCCGTTTTCCAAGGAGGTGAACCGTCGAAATCTTGAAAGCTAATGATTCAAGGGCCCCATAAAAAGGAAAAATGTGAGCGCGTGAAACCCACTCCCCCTCAAAACTCGGGCCTCTCAATAAGACACGTCACTTCCACCTCATAGTCCTTAGTAAACAACATAACCGCTTTTTTTTAAAAAAAAGGGGGAAATTATTATTGACATCATTGATCAATTAAAATCCATTTAAGGTATCGTATCCTACCCCTAATTAAAGACAGCAGCTTCCTGAAGAAAGCTTCCTAAAGAAAGCTATACTTATGAGGGGGGCATCTGATGACATCAGATTTGTATTCTCCCTACGGTTGTAGCCGTAAGAACCCTAAAGTTAAAATGTGGCTTCACCCATTCCATTTCCCCTATGGATCTAAGAAGCCTATTAATAGTAAAAAGCCTACGGCCCCGTAGGCATGACGCGCCTTCAGAGTCCGTAAGGTATAGTATCTACAGATCACGAATGATAAGAACTTATCACCGAAAGCTGAATGTCCGTAAGCCGTAGACCTACTACTCAACCTTATCCTCTTAACTTTCACATGTGTCATTCACCAAAGTATCATGTCATATCCCCTCCTTCTCTCTACCCTTCACGTGTCCAAGTAGTCTATGATAGTCAACTCCCCTCCCAAACAAGAGAACAGCTGGCTAGTCATAGGAAATAAAAAGGAGAATCAAAGGAAAGAAACACAACAAAACCACTAAAAAGAAAATCAACACAGACACCTTTGGACAACACCCTGAAAACACAAATACATCATCAATCAATATTGTATACACATTGATTTTAGCGTAATCATTCAGCTAGCAATGCCAAAGATGCTCTTTGGCAGATACAGCATCAATATGGCCAGATATTTGAATTGGACACTTTAACCGGTCAATAATGTTAAGGTATCAATCTAAAGGGGTTTTTGTTACATTATTGTCCAATTATTGATTAGAAAGAGTATCTATTGTAATCAACTACTATTATTTGTTGCAATCAGCCTTTTCTCTTGGGGCTGGCAGCTTATTCGTAGACTGTAGAGTAATTTATGCTTAAAGTTATTCAAATATACAAGTTATGAACATGGTTATAGATTTCGGAAATCGGAAAGTTAAGGTACCGATTTTCGATTTATTAGGTGATTTTAAAAAAATTGAGTAATTTATCAATGATTTATTAAAAATCGATCAAACCGGATAAATATTTTTAACCGATTTTTTAACAATTTATCGACGATTATTGTCATAACCAACCAACAAAGAGTATCCAATATATTCCCAAAGAAGATTTTAACAGAATATGTATTTGAACGTAAATATAATCAGAATATGTTCGGATGTTAAATTAGTAAACATAATTCTGATATTTAAAATTGTTCAAATTTTTTAAGCAAGTGTTTCAACTTGCAGAGGAAATTATGAAGTTGTTCGCCCACAGTTGACTTGCTAGGCTGGCAACACCGAATTTGCTTTTTGTATAAACTATAGATCTATATATGTAGAAGCTGTTGCATCTAATGTACTATAAATTATTCTTGGTAATTGCTTGAGTTGTCAGCCAAAGGGTGTGAGTTGTTTAGTTTTCGGTGTTTACAACAAATTGTAAATTTTTACTAGATATACAAGAAGAGGGGAACTAGAGAATAGCAAAAGGATGTGTGGTTCAGGAGATGATGATGATCGTTGTCAATGCAGGCCTCTGGGGTTTCTTTTGGGTCTGCCCTTCGCTTTCGTTGCTCTGATCCTCTCCCTCATCGGAGTTGTCATCTGGATTGTTGGGTTAGTTCTCTCCCCTCTATACATAAATCCATGCTAATAGAGAGTATTTACTGTAGCCTTAAATGGAGTACTATATGTTCTGCAACGTAACGCGTAAGGGTACTCCGGCGAACAAAACCCGTAGTATATATATATATGCATAAGGGCCGGTTAGGCAGCCCTGTCCATGCACATAAATATGCAGGGACTGAGCCCGGAATTGGAGTATGGGGTGGCCAAATTTTTTTCAGGGTAACTAATATATATTTTTAATTTATTATATATTAAATAAATTAATAAATATTATTTTTAACAATTTTAATGTACAAAAATATACTTAAATCGATGTATTTAAATTCATAACTATTGTAAATATCATTAATATCAGTACTAAATTCATAAAATTTATATATTTTTGAGGGGGTGAAAATTGAAAATAAAATTTTTTACTATTAAATATATAAATATATAATTTTTTTTTCATAAATTTTTATATTAATTTTATGATTATACAGGAGTTAGGGGTGGGCTGCCTCCGTCCCTGTAAATATGTATAGATAATAGTTGATCATGATTTTTGTTCTGGTAAAAATTTTTATGTGTGTAATTGGGAGATGATACTGATAAGATATGTGTGGTTATTGGTGCAGGTTTGCATTGTCATGCATATGTCCATGTTGTCTGTGCGTGACGGTGATAATAGAGCTAGCACTTTCTTTAATCAAGGCTCCTTTTTCCATTATCAAGTGGTTCACAAAGAAGATCCCCTGTTAGGTTTTTGTCTTTCCGATTCTTTTTCTTTCTATTCTTGAGTTTCGACATTGATTACTTTGATTAGCCTGGCAGGTGGTTTCAATTCTTTTTCTTTTTTTTAACTGATTAGCGTAACTAAATTTGGTATATTTTGACGAATCCATATCTTCTAAATTTTTAGTCTCCATTGATCGAATATGCAAAGGATATCCATATCTTTTTAAATGTTCGAAAACTTTTGGTTCAGTTTTCGATGTTGGGTTTGGTCTCCATTGATTATAATATGCAGAGGATATTAGCGGAGAAGAGGTATATGTATGGAACCGAAAACTTTTGGTTCAGTTTTCGATGTTGGGTTTGGTCTCCATTGATTATAATATGCAGAGGATATTAGCGGAGAAGAGGTATATGTATGGAACATAACATATTAAAACAAGGTATATATATGGAGCATAACTTATTAAAAGCCTCGTAGATTCACAAACAAAGTTCAAAATGAACCATATCATTGCTGACTGAGGGAACCAGAATATTTGAGTGTTTTTCTGTTATGCAGCCTAGGAATGAACCAAACCTGTTTCTTGGTATGCAGGCTACGAATAAAACCGCCCCAACGCTACCCAAAAATTTTTGATGAAAGAAAAGAATAGAAAAGAAGAGATAGGAAAAAATAGAGAAGTTAATTTTTTTTTAAGATGTTCTCAAGTTATTCCTTATAAAGAAATGAAAATTTTGAAAATATTAATTTGGAGAGAAATATATTGAAAAGTATGTGAGAGCTTCTCCCCAAATTATGGCTCTGTTTGGGATTGCTGTTAAAAATTCATGTGCTGTTAGAAAAAGTGCTGCTGGAAAAAGTGCTGTTGTAAAAATCAGATGACTGTTTGTTAATTTTTTTGATTCGTATATGTTTTGATGCAAAAAATTAAAAATAATGATGTTTTTGGTAATGTTTGATGGTGAAATCATCATCTGCTTCCCGCACCAGCTAAAAATCAGCTTTTTCTAAAAGCATGGGTGACGTGCTTTCTCTAACAGCAGCTTTTAAGCGAAAAGCACTTTTCAGGAAAGCAGCTTTTAAATTTTACCAAACAGTTTTTTAACTGTTTTTCAGTGAAAAGCTGCTGTTGTTGTCTTGCAACAGCAATACCAAACACACCCTATATCATTTTTTGGGAATAAATTTTTGAGTGGAAAATTTTAAAAATTTTCTCACTCAATCTTTTTTTTTCTCTCCTAAAAAAAATAGGAAAAAAAATTATAAATTTTTTTCTGTTCTTTTCTTTTCTCTCCTAATTTTAACTGGAAGCATATAGTGTAAGAGAATCTAGAACAGGTTTTTAGTGTATTTCCTATAAATATTAAATCCAACAATATATTAATGTAACTCCTTGGTATAGGATTTTCCCATAAGAAAATATGGAAACTACTATATGAACAAAATTAATTTTAAAATAATTAGAAAATGTCACATGCCAGTAAATGGACCCATTGCATAGATATTTTTTTTTTAACAATTGTTTGTACTTTTTTTTTATATATATTTAGCATTACTCTAAGATTACTTTAAATTATAGAGAAACGAGAAAGATGAAATTTTAAGAATATAGTAAAAGAGGAACATGTTAAAATTTTAAGAAATAACTAACTAATTTCTTAAACTAAAATTCAGAGAAACTAAATTTTGTTTATATTTAGCATTACTTCACTAAAAATGAAGTTACGGCGTGCTCATGTTAAAATTTCGACGCAACTGCACATGGCTCTAAACTGTAAAGGCCTACTATGCTGTTGAACAAAATTAAGTTGTCTCTTAAATTATTATTAAGACTAGGTGAAATAAATTATCATTTTTTTTTAAAAAAAACTTTTAGTGAGTTAATTAACTAACTATTAACGAATTTTTTTTAAGAAAGGTATTTATTTTACTTTTATTTAGTCTCATGCCTTTGCCATTTTATTGATTGAGATTTTTTCAGCTCCTCCGTCTCTAGTTGCATTTTCTTTGCTAAAAATATTAGTGGGCAATTATTTATATTCAGTTAAGCCTTTTTATCTTCCATCTTCTTGTAAGGGTGACCCATCGTCATGTGCATACACAATTATTTAGCTCATTTTGTTATTTAAATTTCTCTTGTCAACTTTTTGCTCTATACACAATTATTTAGTTCATTTAGCTATTTAAATTTCTCGTCAACTTTTTGCTGTACAAATTTCTATACTCAACTTTCAATTTAACTTGAAATTGTACATGAAGTTTACTTGTTCCTGTTCCATAAAAAAAGTTCTCAACTTATAATCTCCATTTATTATTATATTAGTGTTCTTGTACCATGACATTACATTGCTAGTTCTAATCAAAGATTTTATAAATACACTCCTAATAAAGAAACAAAACAATTTTTTTATATAAATACACTAATAATATATCACAAATCCATAATTATTTTAGTCATTTGTTAGCCCAAAATTAGTGAAATAAAAATACTTAAAAAAATATTATTAAATTATATATTTAGAAAACTTTATATAAATTGAAGAAGCAAATTTAAATGATTATTTTTAGATGATATACAAGTTTTTCTTAGTGAGAACCCCATTAATAAGCCAATATAAAAAAAAGTGGATATTGATTTTAGATCACATGCCAATATTAAAATTTTGTCTTATAATCAATCAAGACTATAAATTAAAGACGATAGAGCATCCCAAATAACTACTTGCAAAATTGCACAAGTACATACTACACAACACAGGTATCCTGAAACTTAAACTGGGGCATTCCTTCCAAGTTCACTAAACAAAATATTTTAAATTATAAGTTCATTATGTTCTTGATGTTAATTCCAAAATCTGATGATCGGAAGTTGTTTTTTGATTTGGGAACTTAAACTTGTATATATGGGTTCAAGAATTTTCTTAATGAAATCCATAAATTGAGTTAAAACGAAACCTGAAAGAGTTATGAGATTCGTTTACTAATTAATTTAAATTAATTATTGATTTATTATTATTTTAAGTGGAAAAATAAGTTTATTGATATGTGGACTAGACTCGACTGGGGTTTATATAGGCTGAGATGGTCAACTCTGATTTAATTAAACTTATTTGAATATATATATATATATATATATATATATATTTATTTATTTATATTCTGTAACAGCTGAGAATTTAATATATATTCTGCAATGGCTGAGAATTAAGTATATATATATATATATATATATATATATATTTTTTGTAACGGCTGAAAATTAAATATATATATTCTGTAACGACTGAGAATTTAATATATATATTCTGTCACGGCTGAGAATTAAATATTAAATTCTGTAACGGCTGAGTTAATACAATATATTTAAGTCTTTCAGTTACACTTTCATTTCTTGTACTATAAATACCGAAAGAAAAAAGAAGGTGTATATATAGAGAAAAACACATCTCAAAAACTCTATATTTTCTCTCTTTTTCCTCTCTACTTTCTCTGCTCTCAAGAAAAGATAGTTAGTGGTTTTTCCGGCAAGTGAGGTGCTAGTTGAAGTTGGGTTTGTTGTTATTGTGAACACAAAGTTCAGAGCTGTTTTATCCTGGAGGAGTTGTTGCAAGCATCCCAACACAGCAGGCGGGGACAATTATATCTTCAAGAGAAGTCATGATCTTTGACAAGGCCTGGCGACTCAGTTGTTCTATTTTCTTATTTATTTGTACTTGTTCATACCTATGGCTTATGTCCTCTGCTCGTTTATAATTTTGCTAAAGTTATGGTGTCTGGTACAAATTCTGAACTTTCTTTGTTTTTAAAGTTACTAATATGCATGTTTTTTACCTTCATCTTTTGTTTCGTTAATTTTTGTCTTGGCCTTGACTTGTTAAATATTATATAACTGCCTCTATGTAGCTGTAGTAGTTAATATTTCCAACATTCTTGAAGAGATAATTAGTTATATATTATTTAGCATAATGGTTAGAGAAACTGAGATTCCTGCTAGTGGTGGTAGTTCTGGTGCACATGCTAGGGTCATTGATTGGACCACTTACAGTTTTCCACAAGCCGTTGAATTAACTGATTTGCTAGAGAAGTTCAATGGTGGCATCGGCTTTTCTCGTTGGCAGAAAATAATGAAATTGTGGTTGACTGTAAAGGGTTTATGGCCGGTTGTGGAGTATGAGAAATCGGTTGTGGATCAAGAAAAGGCTGACACAGTTAAGGCTTTTGCGAAGTGGGCTGATAAGGATGGGGTGACTACGGCGACCATTTTGGCTGCTCTAATGAACACCTTTTTAATATTTATTCTTTTGATGCCTATTCCATAAAACTCTTATGGGAGAAGCTGGACCAGACACACAATACTGACTCACAAGGTCTGGAAAAGTATTCCGTGGTTAGGTTCCTTGAATTCAAGCCGGTGGATAATAAGTCCATGACTGAGCAAGTGCATGAGTTCGGGATGATAGTGCATGCTTCAAAGGAGTCTGGAATGGACCTCCATGAAAAGTTCAAGGTTATGAGTGTGATTGAAAAGTTTCCAAAGTTTTGGGAGGAGTTCTCTCTCTCCCTAAAAAACAGAAACGAGAGATCACCTGGACCAACCTTATTTTGGACATCTCAGTTCAAGAACAACACAAGTCCAAACAGGGACATGTGAACATGGTAGCTCGCTGGTAAATGTAGCAATTGTAGGCTAGAAAAGAAAGGCCGTTGCTAAGAAAGTTAATAGTAATAAACCTAATAGTAACAAAGACAAGGCCAAGAAATTAAAGGAAAACAAACCGTGTTGGTCTTGTGGGCAGATTGGGTACTGGAGTAAGGACTGTCCTACAAAGAAAGCAAAGAAAACCGAGGTGGTAGCGCAAGCGAATGCTGTGCTTGGAACCGCAAGTGGGCCTGTAGTGAATATGGTTGTTGGTGAGGCTACGACTTCTGAAACTAACGTTGACCGGTATGTTTCCTACAACCCTGTACTATTTTTTACCTTTCTGTCAAATGAATGGTTGATAGATACTGGAGCTAATGTGCATATTTGTGCTGATATTAGATTATTTATATCTTATCAACAGAGTCATAGCTCGACATTAAAGATGGGCAATGCTAGTGCTTCTCATGTATATGGAGTATGAAATGTAGACCTAAAGTTCCTTTCAGGACATATTCTATCTCTGACTAGAGTGCATCATGTTCCCGGAATGCGTAGAAATATAATAAGTGGATGCTATTTAGTTTCTAATAGTTTTGAAATCTCTTTCAAGTGTAATAAAGTAGTTCTTATTCATACTGGTACATTTTTTGGCAAGGGTTACTTGTCAAATGGTTTATTTGTTATTAATGCTGAACCTATTTTGGGAACTTTGAATAATGATTTTATTCCTTCTGTTAACTGTATTGAATCCTCAAATTTTTGGCATGCTAGACTTGGTCACTTAAACTTTGGTGCTCTTAAGAATATGATGAACTTAAAGTTGATTCCAAAACATACCATAGAAAAGAATTCTAAATGTCAAGTATGTGTGTCTACTAAATAAATAAGGAAATCATTATATAATATTGTTAGGCATTCAGACTTGTTAGATTTAGTACACACTGATATTTGTGAATTTGTTGGTGTGTTAACTAAGGACCATTTTAGATACTTCATTACTTTTATAGATGATAGTAGCATATATTGTTATATTTATTTACTTAGACATAAGGATGAAGCACTTAGTAAATTCATTATATATAAAACTGAAGTAGAAAAAGAAACTAGTAAGGTGCTTAAATGATTGAGATTTGACAGAGGTGATGAGTATACGAGTAATGCTTTTAATGAATTTTGTGCAAACAATGGTATAGTTCATGAAGTTACTCCACCATACACACCTGAGTCTAATGGGGTTGCTAAATGACAGAACAGAACATTTAAAGATATAATTAATATTATGCTTATTAACTATGGGTTGCATAAATACATATGGAGAGAGGCTCTAAATACGGAGTGCCATATTTTGAATAGAGTCCCTTTGAAACACATGGATATGACAATCCGGGTCAAATCCCGAACCTTTTTCGAAAACCAGGTCAAGTCCCGATTACGAGTCCGAAAATAAGCCGAAGCATACTGTCCAGAGTGCAGCCAACTTGGGTTACGACAAGCCCACCACAGGACCCCAAAAGATCATAATTTGTTGGTGCACATAGTAGTAGTAATTTGCCTTATAAACTAAAAAGAAGTCCCAAATCTCCTCGATGTGGGACTGGGGTGTTACAAACTCCCCCACTTAAACTCTTGACGTCCTCTCCAGGCCCGAACAGACATCCCATAGGTGTTACAAAGTCCCCCACTTAAACTCCTGACATCCTTGTCAGGCCCGAACATACAACCCATAGGACCAAGGTCGTACCTCTCTAGCCATTGTGGGATAATACCAGCTGGCTTCGTGTCCCCACCCCCGGACCTCTTGCCATTGTGGGATAATACCACCAGCCTTCGTGTCCCCACCTACGGCAACTTGACGCATCAATCTTTCGAGAGTCGGCTCTGATACTATATGTGACAACTCGGGTCAAATCCCGAACCTTTTTTGAAAACCGGGTCAAGTCCAGATTACGAGTCTGAAATAAGCCGAAGCATGCTATCCCGAGTACAGCGAACTTGGGTTACGACAAGCCCACCACAGCCCCCCAAAAGATCATGATTTATTGGTGCACATAGTAGTAGTACTTTGCCTTATAAATAAACAGAAGTCCCAAATCTCCTCGATCTGGGACTGGGGTGTTACAATGGATAAGACACCCTTGGAGTTATAGAAAGGCAGGATGACTAGTCTTAAGTATCTTCGTGTGTGGGGGTGCCTTGCTAAGGTGCTTGATAGGTCCATATTATTGCATATTATTAATACCTATTTTATGTCCGTTTTCATAATTTTATTAATAAATAAATTGTTTTACTTTGTTTTGTAGGAAAATAAATCAAATCAGAATTCGAGTTGGAAAAGGTGCAAATAAGGAAGGAAGTGGACTATTCTAGAAGTCAAGGGAATTGGAAGATAAATAGAATCCTTATTGGAGAAGAAGAAGAATTTACTTTAAGAATCATACTTGTACTCCAAGAACCCAACCCTCATATTTTCCCTATATATATGAATCTCCTTTCTTGTATTTTACACATTCAACATTCCAACACCCAAAACACCCAATTAGTTATTTGTTTTGTTCATCTTTTTATCATATGTAGCTAAATTTGTTCCCTAGGATGAAGATGAAGTTAATTTAATTGCTTTGATATCTCCTCATTCCTATTTGTTAGGAATATGTGTATTAGTTTGATGATAAGTTAAACAAAACACTTAAGTAGAAATCTAGTGTTTGTAGCCTCAACGGATAAGACCATCTTGGCTATCCGTTGAAGGAGTAGCTTTACTTAGCAATAAGTTTAGTATTGTAGCACATTTCATTCTCTGGATTCAAGTTGTAATTCTTAGATGTTGTAGGAAATTATCAGTCATGTTGACTACTAGTGGATATGCAAATAGGAGGGCTAATTGTAAATATTTCATGCCTTGTAATTTTGTATAAGTGAAGAAGTATCAACTGATATTGAAGACCTTCAACGGATAAGAAACAAAGCTTCAACGGATGTCTCTAAAGCTTCAACGGATAATATCCATCAACGGATAAGTGCTTCAACGGATAAAGACTTCAACTGATAATGCATCAACGGATAAAGCTTCAAAAGATAAAGCCTCAACGGATAAGGCATCAACGGATGAAAGCTTCAACGGATGCTTAGTTCATTAGCAGTTGATAGTGACAATTCATAAGCTGACAGAGGCACATGGGTTGACAGAGACAAACTGGAATGTGGAAGCCTCTAGGAGGAATCAAGAAAATGCAGCATTTCCATTCTGATGCAAACAAGGAAGTATTCAAAGATTAACAGCTAAGCCTAAATTGCATTGGATAGAGAAATGAAGAAGAAACATGTGAAGAGCCTTTTTAATTGTATTTTACAGTTTTGTCTTCACTTGTAAACTTGGTGATATATAAACCAAGTAGCAGCTAGTAATTAGATGTGAATTTTCCAGAGCTGTTTAGAAAAATCCAAAGAGAAAATCATCTAGTTTGTACTAGGAAGCAGCTGTGATTTAATTCTTTGAATCACAGATTTTCTGAAATAACACATCTCTGGTGGAACAACAAATCCACTAGAAAAGTTTTTAAGTTCTCTGTGTTCTTTATATTTGTGTTTGAATATATATCTGTCTGTATTAGCTTCAAGCCATTCACACACATTTGCTCACTAAAACACTTAGCCTTAGAAACTACTCAAAACTTGAAAAAGTTTTGAGATTTACATTCAACCCCCTTCTGTAAATCTCATTGTTAGTCCACTGGGAATAACAATTGGTATCAGAGCTAGCTCTTAACATACAAAGAGTTTAAAGATCTATTCTGCTAACATCATGAGTAAGAAGAATATTGGTGTAAAGATTCCAATCTTGGAAAGAGATAACTATCATCACTGGAAAGTGAAGATGCATTTACATCTTCTCTCTCAAGATGAAAGCTACATCAACTGCATTGAAAATGGTCCTCACATCCCTCACAAGGTGGCCACAGCTGCAACTGCAACAGTTGCTGTTGGACAGTCTATTCCCAAGCCAAAAGCAGAATGGACTGTTGAAGATATTGAAGAGGTTCACAAGGACAAGAAAGCCATGAACATTCTGTTTAATGGCCTAGATTAAGATATGTTTGACAATGTCATTAACAGCCAAACTGCTAAGGAAATTTGGGATACTGTGCAGCTTATCTGTGAAGGCACTGAGCAAGTTAGAGAAAACAAAATGCAGCTTCTCATTCAACAGTATGAATATTTTCATTTTGAAGAAGGAGAATCATTGAATGATACCTTCAACAGATTTCAGAAACTGTTGAATGGATTGAAGCTGTATGGCAGAATGTACCAAGTCAAGGACTCCAATTTAAAATTTCTAAGGTCTCTACCAAAGGAATGGAAGCCTATGACTGTTTCTCTAAGAAATTCTCAAGATTATAAGGACTTCACACTTGAAAGATTATATGGAATTTTGAAGACATATGAACTTGAGATGGAGCAAGATGAGCTGTTGGGAAAGGGGAAGAGAAAAGGAGGATCAGTTGTACTTGTAGCTGACAGTGAGAAGGTTGAAACCAGGAATGAGGAGAAGACAATGCCAAGTCTCAAAATTGGCACAAGCAAATCAGAATCAAGCAAGGGTAAAGAGCAAGTAGCTGAGGATGAAAATAATTCCAGTCAGGATGACTCTGATGATGTTGATGAACATCTGGCTTTTCTGTCCAGGAGGTTTGCAAAGATGAAGTTCAGGAAAAATACAAAATTCACTAAGCCAAACAAAAACATGGTGGACAAATCCAAGTTCAAATGTTATAACTGTGGCATTAGTGGACACTTTGCAAGTGAGTGTAGGAAGCCAACCTCTGATAAGAAGAAATTTGAGCAAGTTGATTACAAAAAGAAGTATTTTGATTTGCTCAAACAAAAGGAAAGAGCTTTTCTCACTCAAGATGATTGGGCAGCAGATGGAGTCAATGAAGATGATGATATGGAATATGTCAACCTAGCCCTGATGGCTAATTCTGATGAAAATGAAACTAGTTCATCAAGCAACCAGGTAATTACTACTGATCTCTCTCAGCTTTCTAAAAATGAATGCAATGAAGCCATAAATGATATGTCCAATGAATTATATCATTTGCGTGTTTCCCTTAAATCACTATCTAAAGAAAACACTAGGATCAAAGAGAATAATGTGTTTTTAAGTGATAGGAATGTTGTGTTAGAGGATCAGGTAATTGAGCTTGAAAAGATTAAACTTAAATGCTTGACTGTTGAGAGTGAACTAGAAGAAGCTGTTAAGAAAGTAGAAATTCTTTCTAAACAGTTAGAAAGTGAGCAAGAGGTAATCAAGGCCTGGAAAACATCTAGGGATGTTAGTGTTCAGATTGCCAAGGTTCAGGGAATTGAATCATTCTGTGAGGATGCCTGGAAGAAAAACAAAAAAGAGTTGGAATTAATTGATGGATTGTCAATGGATGTGGAATCAACGGATGATGAAAGGTATCCGTTGAAGGAAGAAAAGGAGCATCCGTTGAAGGCTCATCAATTAAAACAGGCAAGTAATTTCAAAAATAAAAATCTCAATAAGAAGGATGATTCAACTCTCAAGAACTTTGTCAAAGAAGGAGCTAGCACATCCAAAGATGCCAGTAAGGTGAATATAGGACACATGACTTTAGATCAGCTGAAAAATAGGCTTAAGTTGGTTGAGGATAAGAAGGAAACTAAAAGAAAATCTAAAAGAAATGGGAAGGTAGGGATTAATAAACATAACAATTACACACCTGATAGGTATGCTCCTAGAAAAAGCTGTGTGCATTGTAAAAGTGTTAATCACCTATCTGATAATTGCAAACTTGTTAAAAATGCTCCCATGCCTTCAAATCCCTCCATGCCTAACATGTCTATGTCACCTCTGAATGCTATGCCTGTTATGTCTCATCAGAATCCCCATGCACATTTTGCAAACATGCCATATATTAATAATCCTTATTTTACTGCATTTAGTATGCCTCAAATGCCATATAATATGCCTATGTGGAATAACATGTTTGCACAATCTATGCCTTATCAAATTCAATCAAATGTGCTAAATGATTCTGTGACTAACCCTACACTTCAACCAACCACATCTGAGATCAAGGTTGACCCAAAGTTACCTAAGTCAAAAGATGCAGGAGGAATGAAGTCTAGGAAAAAGACTAACAAGGCTGGACCCAAGGAAACTTGGGTACCAAAATCAACTTGATTGATTTTGTTGTGTGTAGGGAAAAAGAAGGAATCTATGGTACTTGGACAGTGGCTGCTCAAGACACATGACAGGAGATTTCACCCTGCTCACAGAGTTTAAGGAGAGAGCTAGCCCTAGCATAACCTTTGGAGATGACAGCAAAGGATTCACTATGGGATATGGCTTGATTTCAAAAGAAAATGTCATCATTGATGAAGTTGCATTGGTTGATGGTCTCAAACACAACTTATTGAGCATCAGTCAACTATGTGACAGAGGGAATACTGTTTCCTTCAATTCTGAAGCCTGTATTGTCACAAGTAAGAAGGACAATAAAGTGGTTCTAACTGGAGTTAGAAAAGGGAATGTGTATTTAGATGACTTCAACTCTACAGATGCAGAATCTATTACTTGTCTTCTCAGCAAAGCAAGTTCAGTTGAAAGTTGGCTATGGCACAAGAAGCTGTCCCACTTGAATTTCAAGACAATGAATGATCTAGTCAAAAAGGACTTAGTTAGAGGAATGCCTTTAGTAGAATTCACAAGGGATGGACTGTGTGATGCTTGTCAGAAAGGAAAGCAAAAGAAAGTATCATTCAGTAAGAAGCTTGAATCTGCAATTGATGAACCATTACAACTGCTACACATGGATCTTTTTGGACCAGTCAATGTATTGTCAATTTCAAGGAAAAGATATTGCCTAGTGATTGTAGATGATTTCTCAAGGTTTTCATGGGTTTATTTTCTTAGATCAAAGGATGAAGCTAGTGAAATCATTATCAATCATATCAAGCAAGTCAACAATCATCCTAATTTCAAAGTAAGGAATATTAAGAGTGACTATGGAACTGAGTTGAAGAATTCAACCATGAAGTTGTTTAGTGAAGAAAATAGGATCATGCATGAGTTCTCAGCTCCAAGGACCCCACAACAAAATGGTGTGGTGGAAAGGAAGAACATATCACTAATTGAAGCTGCAAGGACAATGCTTGAGGAGTCAAAACTCCCAACTTACTTTTGGGCTAAGGCTGTTAACTGTACATGTTACACTCAGAATATTTCTCTAATCAATCAGGCAAAAGGCATGACTCCCTATCAATTATTCAAGAGAAGAAAACCAACTTTAAACTTTCTGCATATCTTTGGTTGCAAATGTTACATCTTAAGGAATCAATCTGATCACAAAGGGAAGTTTGATGCAAAGGCTGATGAAGGAATATTTGTTGGGTATTCTGCTGGAAAATCATATAGGGTCTACAATCTAAGAACCAACATTGTCATGGAATCTGTGCATGTTGTGTTTGATGATAAAAAGATTGATGGACTAACAGATGAGGGACATCATGAAGGACTCAAATTTGACAATATTGAGATATATTGTGATGATAGTGAAGATGAGAATGATGAAGAAGGCATCTCAAGAAGAATTCAAAATCTGCCTTTGGATAATGCACAGAATGTTGCATCCGTTGAAAGTCATAATTCAGCTTCCGTTGAAAGAAGCAATGCAGCATCCGTTGAAAGACAAAGTGCATCATCTGTTGAAGTTCATAATGAGGCATCCGTTGATCACAGTCTGTTAATGGATAATTAATTCACTTCATCAGTTGATAGAGCTCCCAATTCCTTTCAAAGGATCAGCAACTCAAGGGGAGTTTCAACCAATCAACACTCTATCTCACATCATGACAATACTGAGGCAACCTCATCTAGAGCTAATCTACCACCTCAAAGGAAATGGACCAAGAATCACCCTTTTGAACTGATCATTGGTGATGCTACATCTAAAGTGCAAACTAGAAGGGCTACTCAAGATGAATGTCTGTATAATAGCTTTCTATCACAGGAGGAACCTAAAAGAGTGGAAGAAGCTCTATTGGATCCAGATTGGATTTTAGCAGTGCAAGAGGAGCTAAACCAATTTAAGAGGAACAAAGTATGGAAGCTGGTACCCAAGCCAAAGAACAAGAGTTCTATTGACACAAAATGGGTATTCAGAAACAAGATGGATGAAAATGGCATTGTCATAAGGGATAAAGCCAGATTGGTTGCTAAAGGCTATTCTCAACAAGAGGGAATAGATTTTGATGAAACATTTGCTCCAGTTTCCAGACTTGAAGCCATCAGAATCTTTCTAGCCTATGCAGCCCATGCCAATTTCAAAGTCTATCAAATGGATGTCAAGAGTGCATTTCTAAATGGGGAATTGGAGGAAGAAGTTTATGTAAGCCAACCTCCAGGATTTGAAGATCCAAACTTTCCAGACTATGTGTATTATCTATTGAAAGCACTCTATGGACTAAAGCAAGTACCTAGAGCCTGGTATGAGACTTTGTCAAAATTTCTTCTAGATAATCACTTCACAAGAGGTACTGTTGACAAAACTCTTTTCTTTAGAAATGTTAATGGCTCTACAATACTTGTTCAAATTTATGTAGATGATATTATATTTGGATCTACAGATGATAAGCTTTGTAAAAAGTTTGCTAAGTTAATGCAAAGTAAATATGAAATGAGCATGATGGGAGAGCTAACTTATTTTCTTGGTTTACAAGTTAAACAAGTTAGTGGTGGAATTTTCATTAGTCAAACTAAATATATTTATGATATTTTAAAGAAGTTTGACTTAATGGACTGTTCATCTGCAAAAACTCCCATGGCCACTGCCACCAAGCTTGAATTAAACAAGGCTGAAAAGTCTGTGGACATTTCAAGTTATAGAGGCATGGTTGGCTCACTTTTATATTTAACTGCTAGTAGACCTGATATAATGTTTTCTACATATCTCTGTGCTAGATTTCAAGCTGACCCTAAAGAATCTCACTTAGTGGCTATTAAAAGAATCTTCAGATATCTCAAAGGGACTCCAAATATAGGAATTTGGTACCCTAGAGAGTCTGGTTTTGATCTAATTGGCTACTCAGATGCAGATTATGCAGGCTGTAAAATAGACAGGAAAAGCACAACTGGCACCTGTCAATTTCTAGGGAACAAGCTTGTGTCATGGTTCAGCAAGAAGCAAAATTCTATTTCTACATCAACAGCTGAAGCTGAGTACATTACTACTGGTAGTTGTTGTGCACAGATACTATGGATGAGGAATTAACTATTTGACTATGGACTAACTGTTGACAAAATTCCTATATTTTGTGACAACACAAGTGCCATTGCCATTACTGAAAATCCAGTGCAGCACTCAAGAACCAAGCATATTGACATCAAGTACCACTTCATTAGGGAACATGTGATGAAAGGTACAGTGGAACTTCATTTTGTTCCAAGTGAAAAGCAGATTGCAGACATATTTACCAAGCCACTTGATGAATCAACATTCACAAGATTAGTAAGTGAGCTAGGTATGCTTAATTATTCATAAATTTATGTCCTCTATATAATCTGCCTTGAAGCCTAAAATGAATTTTCTGCAAGAACAAAGTTGGCTTTAAGTAAGACTTGTTCTATCAACGGATATTCCCTATCCGTTGAAAGCCAAAATTGTTCTATCAACGGATATTCATTATCCGTTGAAAGCCAAATACATTTCTGGTAATTTTATCCCTCAACGGATAAAATAGTGTTGATCATCAATAGATAACTATTTACCTTATCTGTTGAAGTGTCACATCAGTTACTTTAAGTGAGTCACAGCCGTTGATTCTTTTACTTAACCGTTGATACAGATATACACTGTTGTATGTATTTGTATTAAAGAAAGTTTTCAGAATTTCTACAGTTTTCTTTATTCTTAAACGGCTGTAATTTGTTTAAAAGTATCATTTAATCATTTTATTTACGTTTTAATTCAAGAAAGTATAGAAGCCCATTGAAATTCTTATTTTCACTTTACGCTTTCTTGTAATTTTTATTCTCCTTCTCTCCCAAAATTCTCAAGTTTTTCTCTGCAACCTCTACTCACAACAATGGCACCGGTAGTCAAAATTATGTCTCAATCTGGATTTGTTTATGAAAAGAATAATTTCGTAGCCTTGGTTAAAAAGAATGAAGCCCATTCTGATTATCACAAGATGATGGACTTCATCAAAAACTACAAACTAAGCTATGCAATGCTGAAAGCCCCAACCATCTACTGTGAGGTGATTGAGGAGATTTGGACAACTGCAGAGTTCAACTCCACAGATATGACTATTGCCTTCTCTCTCAAAGGTAAGGATTATTGCATTAACTGTGATGATATACAGTCTTGCTTTAAGTTGCCTGAGGATAATGCCATGACACCACACACTGATAAAGATGTATCTGCTATGTTAGATTCCATAGGCTATGCTTTTGATTCTGCTAGTTTAGGTAGTATTAGAAGGAAGGGCCTTAGGAAAGAATGGAGTTTTCTTGGAGATGCCTTTATCAAGGTTTTCTCTGGGAAGATTAGCAATTTTGATGCCATAACTTCATCTCTTGTTAATATGCTCTATATGCTAGTTTCTGATAGGTACTTTAACTTTAGCAACTGTGTCATGCTAGAATTTGGTTCCAGATTAGGTAACAAAGCTAATAGACCACATAACATCTACTATGCTAGATTCTTTATGTTATTGGCTAACCATGTTGCTGAAGATTTGGTTATATCAAATGAGAACAATAAACTCAAATGCTGGGCACAAGAGAAAAGGGTCCTTGCAGACCTCTTGAGAATGAACCTCAACAGCCAGGTGCCATTGGTATATTTGCCAATTATGCATGCACCACAGGTAAGTGAGGTAAATACTTCTATAACTCCTACTGTTTCCAACCCCATTGTTTCTTTGCCTTCCAGTGTGGCAATGGAATCTGTGTCTTTGTCCAAACAGGTTCCTACCAAAGCCACCAAAACTAAAATTTCAAAACACAAGCCAAAGAAAACCACCTCTGTTGTCTCTCATAAGACAACAGTTGTAACAACTACCATAAACCCTGAAGGGAGTGAACAGGGTGTGAGTGGTGAGGAGAGGGGTGAACATCAAGAAACCCCCCAGGATAAGGTGGGAGAGGTGAGTGGTACCCCAGCCAGTCAAGCCACAGTCTCTCAAAAGACTGTGGTGGTTCAAAAGGAGTCAAACACATCCCTAGTTGCATCCTCCCAAAAGGGTGCAACTATTGAAAATAGTCCCCAACCAGGGACACAGAACAAAAGAGGGAGGGACACTGAGGCTACACACTCACCAATCAAAGCCTTTTCAAGGAAGAAGAAGGCCAAGACCCTAGTTTCCACACAGGAGGCACACACAGCACAGATATATCCACCTGTATCTTTGCCTTCTCAAATTCAGCTTGATGTGACTCCAGCAAATATGGAGTCACAGCTCCATTCTCTCATAATAGAAACACATCCATCATCAAACTCTCCATCACGCTCTCTGGATGTGGATATGATATTCACATCCCTTCCTGATTCTCCCTCATTAAAACTCAGGGAGGAGCCCCACTCAAAACCTGATGATCATCATCTTTTAGATGATTTGTTGGATCATCAGCCAATTCTTTCAGATATAGTTGAAGAATCTGTGTCACCTCACTTAAAATCAATTCACACAGATTCAACAATTATGTCACTTTCAATATCTACATCTTTTCCTTCTTCAACGGATACTCCCTATCCGTTGATGGTCGCTACACATATAAAAGAAACAATTTCAAGTGTAGAGGACATGGTTACTGTACAATCACTTTTAGGATTGAGGGAAGGGGGTGATAATTTGAGTGAGAGGTTGGGTTGCTCCCAGGCAAAAGGAGAGGTTGAGAGTCATCATATGCATGCTATTTCTTCCAGCATGGCAAAAGTGAGTGAGGGGAGTGCCACCTTAGAAGGTGAGGGTGAGGGTGTGAGGGTGTGTGTGAGCCAGGGGGAGTCCCTGATGCAAGAAAATAGAGAAAATGAGATAAAGGCAGGTACAGAAGCTATAAGGGTGGATCCAGCCATTGCTAGTGAGTCAATGATTGTGGATGATGCAGACAAAGGAAGACAATTTCAGCAACATTACAAAGCTGTAATTGATAACATTTCCTTGGATGCTGACACTTTTACTCACCCTGTTCCAGCCTATCAATTGTTGGCTGCTCAGGGCAATGTGGAGGCAGAATAGACTTTAAACATTGTACACACTTCAGAATCTCTTCTCAGAGATAAAGCTGCTGTTAACAGGCTGCCTTCTCAAGCTGGTGAGCCATCTGAAGAATTTGGAGTAAATTCTAATGATGATGACTCTAATTCTTTGGATGAGAGCATGAACTTAGGGGGAGAAGCATGCCCAAGTTCTGTTCTAGATCTGCCTGATTGGGCATGGGCAAAGGCATCTACACCAGGAGAGTTTGGTGTAACTTTGGTCAGGCAAGTAATGACTATTCAGAAGGCCCTTCAGGAAACTACAGATGCTAGTACCAAGGCAATTCTTCAAGCTCATCTAGACTCTCTACATCTCTTACAGTTGCAGCATTTCAAACAGAATCTAAGTGTGGATGAACTCAAGCAGGACATTGCTGATCTGAAATCCTACAATGCTGAGAAGTTGGATTTAGTCATGCTTTATGGTACTATGCAAGATTTATTGGGGAGACTGAGGAAAGCATCTGATACCGATAAGAGGCTGGCCAGGTTGGAAGACAGAGTTCAGATCATTGAAGACTCTATGGTCACCATTCTTCAGAATCAACAAACTCAGACAAATCTACTAATGCAGCTGGCAAAAGCACAAGGCTTGACCCCTACCCTTGATGATAACAAAAAGGGGGAGAATAAAGGGGAAGGGGAAGGAGAGCCATCAACAACAATTCAAATATCTCAAGTGCTAGTTCCTGCCATCACCACTTCTCCAACTATTCAAATCAAAGGAAAGCTTGATGGAATTGATCTAATCCAGATAGCAGTAGCTGAATTGCAAGTCAAAGAGCAAAGGAGGAAAATTGATGAAAAGATGCAACAAATTTTTAGTTCTACAACTTCTAAATCACAATCTGTGAAGTATAGCACAAAGGTGGAACCAATTATTATGGAGCTCAAGCCAGTAAGGAGGAATAAGGTTGGAGAGACTTCTTCCAAGAATATGAAACCTATGGTTCTCAAGCCCAACAACAGATCCAATAAGGACTCTACAAAGAATCCTCTAAGCCTTGCTCAGATGAAAGAAGTGGATTTTCCTCTTCCAAAGCCTGATGAAGACAAGGTTTTGGGTGGAAGTATCACAAAGCACAAAAAGACCATGGATGTGGTTGTAAGGAGGAACATGGCTATTATCTTTAGAGAGGGAAAGAGCATCTGTGTGATGCAAGGACATCCCAAATTCTCAATAGCCAAGAGGGAAGAAACCAGAAGGTTGAAGGAAGAAGCCAAAAAGCTAAAGGTTGACAAAAGAGCACAAGCAAAGCTTGAAAAACAGCTAAAGTCAAGTCAAGCTGAAGAAAAAAAAGAAATTGAAGACAAAAGTGAAGATGAAGGTATGGGGGACATGGTTGATAATGATATGGAAGAAAGAAGTAAGGAAAGAGAGGAATGGCAGAAAGGGAACAGAAAGAAGGCCAATGCAAAGAGAAAGATGGTAGATGAGACTGAAGAAACCCAATCAAAATCCAAACCACTACCTTCTATTCCTGCACCCATTGTGCCTGACCCCTTCATAAACATTCATGGTGAAACAATCATTCCTAAGGAGGAACCAATTGATTGGGACACCATCAAATTGCCCACCTTCTTAACCTCTTCTCCACCATCAAAGAAGCAGAAAAGAAGAATCAAATCAACACCTTTTAAAACCTCAATCAAATTCACTCAGAAGCCTAAGCCTAAGCCGCAAGCCTCTAAGGATGATTATGTTCACATTTGTGACATAAAAGAATTTTCAGACATTGAACTCTATCTGGATGAACTGAAGGAAGTAAGGGGAATAGCTGCCTACAGACAGTTACCAGAAAGACTAGTGTTCAAATACAAAGGAAGTGGGGAAAGAACTTGGCCTCTCTACAGGATTCTGAATGAAGGCTACTCTACCTTGGTTAGAGTCTACTCAGCCATACAAAGGGATTCTGGCTTTACCAGGACTGCCAAGACTGAGATTCTCAACAAGATTGCCAACATAAGGAAAACTTGGTGGGAGCCCAATGCCTTGCCTAGAACATTACTCATTCAAGAAAGAGGAATTACAGTTCACAAATCACCTCATTGGTTGATGGAGTTCAGAGACAACAAAGGAGTCAGAAGATTTTTCAGACTTGAAGATCAGCTCAAGATTGCCAGTAATGAAACTCTCAAGGATATGCAATCTAGGTTGGACATCAATGAAGAAGATGAAGATGAGTTCTACAGACAACTTCAACTTCAAATAGAGGAGAATGACAGGAGGCTAGGAAAGAAAACAAGGGATCAAAGGAAAAGAAATTAATTTGCTCAGGCTAAAGGAACACCCTTGGAAACAATGTAATTCTTCAATTCCATCTCATCATACACATTTTTGCAGCACTTTTGAATTTCTGCTTTATTACAGTTAATATATTTGTCAAGTGTTTTGTTATCATCAAGCTAAACCCAAATTTATGCCTACAGTTCTAGTAGACATAAATAGGGGGAGATTGTTAGGAATATGTGTATTAGTTTGATGATAAGTTAAATAAAACACTTAATTAGAAATCTAGTGTTTGTAGCCTCAACGGATAAGACCATATTGGCTATCCGTTGAAGGAGTAGCTTTACTTAGCAATAAGTTTAGTATTGTAGCATATTTCATTCTCTGGATTCAAGTTGTAATTTTTAGATGTTGTAGGAAATTATCAGTCATGTTGACTACTAGTGGATATGCAAATAGGAGGGCTAATTGTAAATATTTCATGCCTTGTAATTTTGTATAAGTGAAGAAGTATCAACTGATATTGAAGACCTTCAACGGATAAGAAACAAAGCTTCAACGGATGTCTCTAAAGCTTCAACGGATAATATCCATCAACGGATAAGTGCTTCAACGGATAAAGACTTCAACTGATAATGCATCAACAGATAAAGCTTCAACGGATAAAGCCTCAACGGATAAGGCATCAACGGATGAAAGCTTCAACGGATGCTTAGTTCATTAGCAGTTGATAATGACAATTCATAAGCTGACAGAGGCACATGGGTTGACAGAGACAAACTGGAATGTGGAAGCCCCTAGGAGGAATCAAGAAAATGCAGCATTTTCATTCTGGTGCAAACAAGGAAGTATTCAAAGATTAACAGCTAAGCCTAAATTGCATTGGATAGAGAAATGAAGAAGAAACATGTGAAGAACCTTTTTAATTGTATTTTACAGTTTTGTCTTCACTTGTAAACTTGATGATATATAAACCAAGTAGCAGCTAGTAATTAGATGTGAATTTTCCAGAGCTGTTTAGAAAAATCTAGAGAGAAAATCATCTAGTTTGTACTAGGAAGCAGTTGTGATTTAATTCTTTGAATCACAGATTTTCTGAAATAACACATCTGTAAGTCATATGTCATAGCCTATTTGTATATTCGAGGATTCAACTCAACTCAAATAAGAATGTAATAAGTAAATAGTGGATCGACCGTCAGAGAGATCTCGCAAAGTAATATCTGTCAAAGGATTCAGAAACAAGGTTCATCTACAGACTTGAGGAATTAATTCACTGGAAGAAGTTCAAGAAATTGATCATGCCTCAGTGATATAAATCAAGAGTATGGATTTAATCAAGTGACAGAGATCTCGTCAGAGTATCATTAATTACAAGGATTTAATCTGAAGAAAATCAAAGTATCAAAGTCAAGACATGAAGAAACGTCATGGAAGTTAGTCACTCATGAACCAGACAGTACATCGAGTGTCAACATTGAAGTGGTGGAATTGATTCATAATTGACTGTGATTATCAGAAGATTTTCAGAAGAATGGTTGCTGCTCAAGATTAGTATTAATTCTCTATTAATTAATTAAGTCATATAATTTAATTAAGAAAATAAATTATATCTGCAAAGATTAATTTATTTATTAATTGAATTAATTGATTAATTAATTCTGAATTAATATTAAGATTTTTCAGAATTGTTTTTGAATTAAAAGCAGTTTAAATCAGCAAGACAATTGAAAATGAACTAGCATGACAATCTGGATTGTCATACCGATTGTCATGCCAAGTCATTTCAATTGTCATACCGAAAGTTACACTGGGAGGAGGATTGTCTTGCCAGTTCATTCTGATTGTCTTGCTAGTTCAATCAATAGTCTCACCGAAAGTCTTGCTAGCTCAATGGATTGTCTTGCTAGCTCAATGGATTGTCTTGCTGAGCTAAAAGGATTATCTTGCCAACAAATCAGGTGGTTGTTTTATTATTTAAACAACAGAAGCAACAGAAGTCAATCATCCATCCGAAAACAGTTCAAGAACAAAGAAAAGCAGAAGCTGAAAAATATATCATCTCTTCTCTGCTAAAATCAAGATCACAATTTCTAGCTAGTAAAGTTAAATCCAAACCACTAGAAATCATTATCTTGTTCTTGTGTAACAATCTAGCGGATCAAAATCCCTAGAACTTAATCTCAAATCGCGTTTAGCATTTGATTCTAATTATTGCAAAAATAGAAAAAGTTCATGTCGAATTTATTCTAAATTTGTGATAATTAATTTGAGATTAATTCCTTGTAATCGATACAGTTGTTTTAACACCTTTCAAGTTTAATAATATTTTTATTTAACTTGAATTTTGTTTCACATTTTTTATTCCACATTTAATTCGATTATTCGGTACTGTTTGTATTCAACCCCCCTTCTACAAACACATTGGGACCTAACAATTGGTATCCGAGCCTTCTGATTAACGAACAAATCAAGATCCTAGACTTTTGTGATTTTTCAACTCCTTGAATTTTTTATTCATTCAAAAATTCATGATGACTTCACAAAAAGTTGGAACCGTTAAAATTCCGCAATTTGATAAAGAGAATTATATTATGTGGAAGAAGAAGATGCTCTTGTTTTTACAAGTGGCAAATCCCAAATATACAAACTTGTTAAAGAAGGGGATAAGAACTCCGATGGTTATTGAACCGGAGGTGATAGTAGATGATGTTGTGATCACCAAAGCCAGAACCTATCCTAAAGATCCTGAGGATTTTTCTCCTGTTGAAAAAGATGAAGCCTCCTTGGATGCCAGCCTTCAGTTAATTTTAATTGATTCCCTTGATCCCTTGATGAACAGACATGTGATGAACTGTAAAAATTCCAAACATATGTGGGAAACTATTGAGGTGATCAATGAAGGCACAGAGGAAGTTAGGGAGAACAAGTTGGAGATCCTAACCTCTGAGTATGAATATTTTAAATCAAATCCAGGAGAAGGAATTACTGAAGTGTTTGAGAGGTACAATGCGTTGATCAACAACCTGAACATAAATGGGAAATATTATTCAATCAGGGAGGTCAACAAAAAGTTCCTTTTAACACTGCCAACTCATCTTGAATATAGAATCACTGCCATTAGAGAAGCTAGAGATCTGAGTGAGATTTCTTTGGACAGGCTCTATGTAGTGTTAAAAACCTATGAGTTGGAGCAGATTCAACAGAAGGAAGTCTACGGGAAGGATAGAATGGTCAGTACATCTACTGCACTTGTAGCTGAAGGTCAACAACAACAACAATCTCAACAATTGGAGAGAATGGTACAGTGTTCCAAGGCTGAGGAAAATATGTTAGTAGCAGAATATGACCCTCCTACTACAAATCAATCAAGTGATGATTTTTATTCCTTGGAAGAGCTGGAGCAATTGGAATATGAGTCAATGGCCCAAATTGTCAAGAGATTCTCCCATGTCAGATTCAAGAGGAATCCCAAGCTTAAGTACAAGTCCAACTACAACAAATTCCAGAAAGGTGGATCTTCATCCTCTAACACCAGCAGTGGTGGATACAAAACAGGGATGGTTGATCGGAGCACCATTAGATGCTATAACTGCAATGAGTTGGGACACTTTGCCACAGAATGTAGGAAGCCAAAGCAAGTAAGAAAAAACTCTGAAAGGGCTTATCTGGCAAAGGGAAGAAGCTGGGATGATACTGATAGTGAAGATAAAGATGAAGGAAATCTTGCTCTTATGGCTATTGATGGAAAAGCTTTATCGTCAAGAATAGAGGTAAAACTTTCTGATGCTGAAATAGTTTATCATCTAAGAGGTAACTTAGATTGTGCACGTCGTGATAATGAACTGTTCAGTTTACGGATCACAGACCTTGAGAAAGAGGTCAATGAATTAAGACTTGTGCACATTAATCAAGACAAATTAAAAGAACAGGTATCTTTTCTAGAGAATAGAGTTGACTGTTATAGAAAACTCGAAACTATTCTCAAAGACAAGATCACCGGTCTTGAGACTAAGGTTAGAGTCATATAATTTAATTAAGAAAATAAATTATATCTGCAAAGATTAATTTATTTATTAATTGAATTAATGGATTAATTAATTCTGAATTAATATTAAGATTTTTCAGAATTGTTTTTTGAATTAAAATCAGTTTAAATCAGCAAGACAATTGAAAATGAACTAGCATGACAATCTGGATTGTCATACCGATTGTCATGCCAAGTCATTTCAATTGTCATACTGAAAGTTACACTGGGAGGAGGATTGTCTTGCCAGTTCATTCTGATTGTCTTGCTAGTTCAATCAATAGTCTCACCGAAAGTCTTGCTAGCTCAATGGATTGTCTTGCTAGCTCAATGGATTGTCTTGCTGAGCTAAAAGGATTGTCTTACCAACAAATCAGGTGGTTGTTTTATTATTTAAACAACAGAAGCAACAGAAGTCAATCATCCATCCGAAAAACAGTTCAAGAACAAAGAAAAGCAGAAGCTGAAAAATATATCATCTTTTCTCTGCTAAAATCAAGATCACAATTTCTAGCTAGTAAAGTTAAATCCAAACCACTAGAAATCATTATCTTGTTCTTGTGTAACAATCTAGCGGATCAAAATCCCTAGAACTTAATCTCAAATCGCGTTTAGCATTTGATTCTAATTATTGCAAAAATAGAAAAAGTTCATGTCGAATTTATTCTAAATTTGTGATAATTAATTTGAGATTAATTCCTTGTAATCGATACAGTTGTTGTAACAGCTTTCAAGTTTAATAATATTTTTATTTAACTTGAATTTTGTTTCATATTTTTTATTCCGCATTTAATTCGATTATTCGGTACTGTTTGTATTCAACCCCCCTTTCTACAAACACATTGGGACCTAACAACATCTCTGATGGAACAACAAATCCACCAGAAAACTTTTTAAGTTCTTTGTGTTCTTTACATTTGTGTTTGAATATATATCTGTCTGTATTAGCTTCAAGCCATTCACACACATTTGCTCACTAAAACACTTAGCCTTAGAAACTACTCAAAACTTGAAAAAGTTTTGAGATTTACATTCAACCCCCCTTCTGTAAATCTCATTGTTAGTCCACTGGGAATAACACTATTATTTGATTCTCATGATTTTTCTTGGTGCTTAATTATTTAATTGATAAAGTGATTTTGATATATTATTGTTACCAGATTTATTTTTCATAGCCTATGCTTGCTCCATGAAGTTTTGATGGTTTATTGTTAGATAACAAGTTTCATAGTATATGCTTGTCTCGTTAATTAAAATTTATTAGTGAAGAAAAGAGAATTGATTTTAGGGCGAGTTGATATTAATTGTGATTGATTAACGGATTCGGATTCCTAGGTTTTCCATATTATTTGATCTATTTGCTAATTAGGTTAATTCAAACTCCTCTCAAATCTTATTGTCTAGTTCGCCTGATTTAAATTGTTAGGGTTTTGAAAATGCATAGTCTCTGTGGATCGACCTGTATTTGCTACAATTAACCGCTGTGCACTTGCAGTTATTTTACACATAAACTTTTTGGCGCCGCTGCCGGGGACTTTTCTTAGTTAGCATTTTACACATCAGGTATTCTCATCCTTTTACTTTGTCATTTTTCTCTCATTTACATTCATTGAGGATAATGCATGATTTAGGTATGGGGGAGGGGTTTAGTAGTACTTGCATATATATAAAAAATCCAAAAAAATTGAAAAAAATGAAAAAAAATCCATAAAAAAATTCAGAGATATTTTAGCTAAGTTGTTCAGTCCACTCTTGTACTTTAATACTAGTTGGTGTTAGCAGTTTTTAAAAACTTATATATATATAATGCCTTGAGATGATTTGAACTTAGTTGAGTAAGGTTGTCTTTATAAAACTTGTGTCGAACGAATTTTTGCTTAAGAGTCCAAGATGGCACATTTACACAATGTCTTTGTGGGAAAGATTGTTTAGGGAAGTTTTCGATATCTGAGACAGAGCCCACATGTTGAAACAATGTCGAATCAAATTTTTGCGAAAAAAAGAAAAGCAAAAAAAGAAGAAAAAAGAGATGCTTGAATAAACTACTTCAATACCCAATATTCCTCACAAATAAAAAAAAAGAGAAAAAAATTGAGATGATGGGCACAAGTAGTATAATTAACTAGTCTTGTTTTGTGGCCTTTGTTACTCGAGTAATTAAGTCCGTAGGGGTATTTCAAAACCTAGTGCCCTAAGACCAGCTGGTTTGGGAGTCATTGGCCCAAAGCTCGCTACATGGTAATATAGAAAGCCTAAGAAAATGGACATTGCACAGTCAGTTAAAAATAATAATAATAATAACCGTGAATTTTGGCTAGATACTTGTTTTGATAGAGATTGGGTATGTTCAATATTGGTTGAAAAAGAGGAAATGTACTTACTCAATTGATTCTTTAGAGACCTATTTTCATGACACACCTTGGGATTTTTTGTAAACATTCAGAGTCGATATAAGTGGATTGTTGATACCTATATCTTGGCTATAATTAGAAGAGTCTTAAAGGCATGTATTTTCCTAAAAATTCTTGTGTTCACACCGATGAATGTTATTGTTGATAGAGTTTGGACACTTGCTAGAGTATTTCACAGATTTTATGGGTATATCATCTGTAAACCCTTAGGAGACAACACTCCTCTTGTAGAGATCGTCTATGAGTTTAACGGGTTGGTAAACCTAAAATTTCCCGTCACGCCTACGAAAAGGAGCATAGGACTTTTCTTAGTTAGCATTTTTCTTTTTGATTTTTCTCGAGGACGAGCAAAAGATAGGTATGGGGGCATTTGATAGGTCCATATTATTGCATATTATTAATACCTATTTTATGTTCATTTTCGTAATTTTATTAATAAATAAATTGTTTTACTTTGTTTTGTAAGAAAATAAATAAAATCAGAATTCGAGTTGGAAAAAGGTGCAAATAAGGAAGGAGGTGGACTATTCTAGAAGTCAAGAGAATTGGAAGATAAATAGAATCCTTATTGGAGAAGAAGAAGAATTTACTTTAAGAATCATACTTGTATTCCAAGAACCCAACCCTCATATTTTCCCCATATTTATGGGTCTCCCCTCTTGTATTTTACACATTCAACATTCCAACACCCAAGACGCCCAATTAGTTATTTGTTTTGTTCATCTTTTTATCATGTGTAGCTAAATTTGTTCCCTAGGATGAAGATGAAATTAATTTAATTGCTTTGATATCTCCTCATTCCTATTATTTGATTCTCATGATTTTTCTTGGTGCTTAATTGTTTAATTGACAAAGTGATTTTGATATATTATTGTTACTGGATTTATTTCTCATAGCCTATGCTTGCTCCATGAAGTTTTGATGGGTTATTGTTAGATAACAAGTTTCATAGCAT
Source organism: Apium graveolens (assembly GCF_009905375.1). Taxonomy (NCBI): domain Eukaryota; kingdom Viridiplantae; phylum Streptophyta; class Magnoliopsida; order Apiales; family Apiaceae; genus Apium; species Apium graveolens. The sequence goes on from NC_133653.1 coordinate 55,492,875, forward strand.
ATGCTTGTCTCGTTAATTAAAATTTATTAGTGTAGAAAAGAGAATTGATTTTAGGGCGAGTTGATATTAATTGTGATTGATTAACGGATTTGGATTCCTAGGTTTTCCATATTATTTGATCTATTTGCTAATTATGTTAATTCAAACTCCTCTCAAATCTTATTGTCTAGTTCGCCTGATTTAAATTGTTAGGGTTTTGAAAATTCATAGTCTCTGTGGATCGACCTGTATTTGCTACAATTAACCGTTGTGCACTTGCAGTTATTTTACACATCAGTGCTTGTCCCTGAACATAAGACAAAGAAACTAGGTCCAAAAACTGTTGATTGTATCTTTCTGGGCTATCTTGAAACCATTACAGCTATGAGATTTTTAGTATTAAAATCTGACATAGATGGTATAGTGGCAAACCCGATAGTTGAATTTCGTGATGCTACATTCTTTGAGGATGTCTACCCTATGAAGACTGGAATACCTGAAGAAAGTTCTGAGGAAGATGTTAGGCCCTTAATCAACTGTAGAGGGGCGGGGGGTGAATACAATTAATACAATCTATTCGATAAAGCTTCAACAAAATCAGCAGTTTTTATATTAACTGATAAAAACTTATTACAAACATACTCTCTCGAAAGGATGAACATTATCCTTGAGAGCTTCTAGGTTATGCGAAAGATATAACAATGTCGCAATGCATATAGCATGAACCTAATATGTGCTTTATATAGAGCCAGCTACACAATATATAAGGAATCCTATTCTATCAACAACAAGGAAACCTATACAATGCTTCTGAGATAAAGTCATTCACCAGCTTGAGTTCCTGTTTCCTTTTTCTTATCGAGGATCAACTGATGTGATAAATACTTATTACATCATCCGTTGACATCATCATCCGTTGATATAAGTTCTGATGTGAACTTCTGATAGTTTCTGCTTGATATCATCAATTGTTCCCAACAATCTCCCCCAACTTATTCATTATGGAAATATGGACAAGTTCCAATTGATGATATCAAAACTATCTAAATGCAGGAATCAAGTATGCATATTCAATCTTGCTTCACTGAATATCAGACTTTACTCTTCATTCTGAACTGCTTCTTTAACTTGAGCAATGTCAGAGGTTAATTTCAGTTCTTCATCCCATCCAGCTCCATAAATCTTCCTTCGTTGATGAGCTTGGCTTATTTATTTTTTTTCACATTTTTCTTCAGTATCATAAGCCTGAACTACTATATATATATTGTATCTATCAGCATTTGAGATTTAGTTTCCTTAGATACCGATTTCTTCTTTACAATAACTTTGGCTTTAGGCTTTAAAATATTTGAATTCTCTCATATCTTCTCTTTTTCTTCAAGCTTCTTGTCAACAGTTACAATAGCTTATGATTTGAAATCTTCTGCCTGACTAATTTCCCTTATAACTACACCTCTGGTTATTCTGTTAGAAGGATCATCTTCATAAAGTACTTGAGAAATAACAACAATATCAGCATTTGTTGTCTTTATGGAATTCTTGAAGTTTTTCTCCATTTGCCTTAGTTGTTCAAGATCAACTCCAGGATTTTCTCTTGTAAATATTCTTCTACTCACCTCAGAGTCAAATAATTGAATCTTTGGATCCTTGTAGAACAGAGTTGTCTTTGTTCTTTTAACTTTCAGAGTTTGAAGATATTGACTTACTTCAGCACCAACTTCTATCTCCATAATACCTTTGTCTTCATTAGCAACAGTTGTGACTTGTAAATATGGTTGCATATTTATAGTCACAGTCAAAGCTTCTAGTCTTCTTTCATTCCTCTTACTCTCTCCACCTTATCTAGATTGAAATCTAGTGATTGCTTTTAATGAACCACTAACTCCAACTAGCTCTTCACCTCTTCTCCTTATACTATCCTTATGTCCCCCCTTATTACCTCCATCAGGATTTTTATTATCAGTATTTGTCAATGTCATATGTTTGTATTTAGATTCAACAATTTTCTCCCCCTTGTTGGCATCATCACCAAGCAGTAGAGAAAGAATTAGCTCCATTGAATTTTGTACTTCTGTAAGTTGATTAGACATTTGAGCTTGTTTAGCTTCCAATCTAGCTTGACTGGCTTCAATTGCAGTTTTTCTGACAAATATTGGTGCGATTTGTTTATGAACTTCCTGATGAGTAGTCAGCTTTGAAGCAATCAATGATTCTTTGATCTGATTGATTTGAGTGGTAGTTGCTTCATGAGTTGTGTGTAAGGATCTGACAACTAAAATTGATGCTTTCAAATGATTCAACATATCAGGATTTATAATCTTTTATTCTGTTGTTTCCAGATGTGCAACAGCTTTTATTCTGGAAATAGGATATGTATCATCTTTGTTAGGAATATGTTGTGAACTTGATGATAAGTTGAACAAAACACCTTAGTAGATTTAACTTATTATTTTTGTAGCTCTCGACGGATGTGCTAATATAGTCCCGACGGATGAACTTTATAGTCCCGACAGATGACAATTTAACATCCATCGAGAGTGTAGCTTATGTAACAATAAGTATTATAGCACATTTCTGCAAACAACAATATTTTAGTTGAGTAGATATTGTAGGATTCTTTGAGTCATGTTGACTACTGGATTGATATGCAGAATAGGTTGGCTAATTGTAAATATAAGATGTCTTATAATTCTGCATACGTGAAATAGAATCAAGTGACAGAAAGACTTTTGACGGATGATCTACAAAGGCTCCCGACAGATAATCAACAAGGCTCCCGACGGATGATCAACATAGTCTCGACGGATGATGATATTAAAAATAGCAGTTGACAGTGACAACACAGTCACATGCATCGGGTGTTTGCAAATGGAATGTGGCAGCCTAATTGCAGGATTTAGAGAATAAAAAAGCATTACCATTTCCATGCAATTATGAAGATATTCAAAGATGCTGGATAGAGTAATGTAGTAGCATGAAGTTAGACTAGATATAATTTTGTTTTATTGTCTTGTCTTACTATCATGTAAATTGGTAATATATAAACCAAGTGTAGCAAGTAGAACAACTAACTGATTAAGCATTATTTTCAGAGAGATAGAAAAAGTTGTATCTATTAAGAATCTCTTTGTAATTCTGTAAGTTCTTTTTTAAGCAGTTGCGTGCTATTCAAGCATCACAGAGCTCTCAACTTTATATATATCTCTGGTGGATAAGTTCTAATCCACCAGAAAGTTTTAAAGCCTTGTATTTTATTGCTTTGTGTTTTGATTTCTATTATTCTTTCATTCCGCACTATTGCAAATCAAACACAGTTATATACTAAGTAAGAACATTATTAAAATAAGAAAAAGAAGCCAGAATTACATTCAACCCCCCTACTTCTGTAATTTTTGTTACATTGTTTGGGATTAACAATTGGTATCAGAGCAAGCTCTTGAAGTACAAAGAGTGTAAAGATCACCACAATCATCAAGATGATCAGAAAGGATGTTGGAGTGAAAATTCCATTTCTGGACAAAGACAACTATCACCACTGGAAGGTGAAGATGCACCTACATCTTCTTTCTCAAGATGAAGCTTATGTGGACTGCATTGAGAGAGGTCCTCATGTACCAATGAGAGCTGCTACAGGAAATTAGCCATCAGTTCCAAAGCCCATACATGAATGGTCTGATCCATACATTGAACAAGTTAGGAAAGATAAAAAGGCCATGAACATACTGTTTAATGGTGTTGATGGTGATATGTTTGACAACATCATAAACTGCAAAATAGCAAAAGAGGTTTGGGACACAATTCAAATTATCTATGATGGTACTGAGCAAGTAAGAGAGAACAAAATACAGCTCTTGATTCAGCAATATGAGCATTTCCACTGTGAAGAAAGTGAGTCACTCACTAATATATTTAGTAGATTTCAAAAGCTACTGAAAGCTCTCAATTTGCATGGAAGGGTCTATCAAACAAAAGAGTCAAATCTTAAATTCCTTAGATCCTTACCAAAGGAATGGAAGCCCATGACAGTCTCTTTAAGAAACTGTCAAGATTACGAGGAATTTACCTTGGAAAGACTGTATGGAATTCTAAAAATCTATGAGCTTGAAATAGAGCAAGATGAAAAGATGGAGAAAGGAAGGAAGAAAGGATGATCCATTGCACTGGTTGCTGAGCAAGTAAGGGAAAAGGAGATGAAGGTTGAAGTTGTTGAATCTACATCAAACTCAAGGTTCCGTGAAAGCAAAGGTAAAGGGCTGGTAGATGCAAATGAAGAACAGTTGAGCCAAGATGACATGGATGACATAGATGAGCATCTTGCTTTTCTATCCAGGAGATTTGCCAAGCTCATATTCAAGAAGAATTTTGGAGTAGCTAAGTCAAACAGAAATATGGTTGATAAGTCTAAATTCAAGTGTTTTAAGTGTGGCTTGGCAGGTCATTTTGCAAATGAATGCAGGAAGCCTGATTCTGGTAAAAAGAAGTTTGAGCCTGTTGATTACAAGCAAAAATACCTTGAGTTGCTCAAGAAAAAAGGAAGGGCTTTCATTACACAAGAAAATGACTGGGCAGCAGATGGATTGGATGAAGATGAAGAAACAAACTATGTCAACCTAGCCCTAATGGCCAAATCAGATGAAACATAAGTTAGTTTATCCAGTAATCAGGTAATCACCACTAACCTAGCACATTTAACTAAGTCTGAGTGCAATGATGCCATCAATGACATGTCTACTGAGCTGTATCATTTGCGTGTAACTCTTAAGTCTCTCACTAAGGAAAATGCTAAAATTAAGGAAAACAATTTGTTTTTAAGTGAAAGGAATAATGTGCTAGAATCTCAATTTATTGAGTTTGAAAAATTGAGAATTGAATGTAAAACTGCTAAGGATGAATTAACTGAATCTTTTAAGAAAGAAGAGATTTTAAGGAAGTAGCTTGAACGAGAACATGAAGTAATTAAGGCATGAAAATCATCTAGAGATGTCCATGCTCAAATTACTAAAGTTCAAGGTATAGAATCCTTTTGTGATGTAGCTTGGAAAAAGAGCAAAGAGAAGCTTGGTTCCAATCTGGTTGAAGGACTTTCAACAGATGTGGATTTGACGGATGATGAAAATTATCCGTTGAATTATCAAAAAATTAACCATCGAAAGACATTGAGCCACATCCGTCGAAGGCTAGTAAGCCTATTACCAAAGCAAAGCTAGCTAAGTTGAATGATAAATATGGATCAGTTTCTAAAAACTTTTTTCCAGGAGAATCAAGTCAAGTGAGAAAAGAAAAGAGAGTTAATGTTGGTCATCTGTCTATCAAGCAATTGAATGACAGATTAGATAAGATTGAGGTTAAAGCAGAATCTAAAAGGAAAAACAACAGAAATGAGAAGGTAGGAATTAACAAACATAACAACTAAACACCTGATAAATATGCTCCAAGAAAAATCTGTGTTAGGTGTGGTAGTGTTAATCACTTGTCTGTTAATTGTAAACTTGCTATGCCTACTCCTATGTTTGCACCTCCTTCATTTCCCAGCATGCCTACAATGCCTGTTAATGTTTTTCCTGCACAGAATATGAATACACAATTTGCTACTATGCCAATTGCACCTAATCCATATTATGTTGCATTTTGTATGCCTCAAATGCCATTTAGCATGCCTTACTGGAATAACATGGTTGCAAATAGCATGCATTTTCCTGTTAACCAAAATGTGCATGATAATTCTGCTTCAATGAATGGTTTCAAAGGTCCAACTCAAATGACTAAGGATGAATCTAAAATTGTTGGGAAGATGTTGTGAACTTGATGATTTCATTAACAAAATACCTTAGTAGATTTTACTTAGTGAAAAATGTAGCACTCGACGGATAATTAAATATAATCCCGACGGATGACTAAATATAGTCCCGACGGATGATGATTTGACATCCATCGAGTGAGTAGCTTATGTAACAATAAGTCATGTAGCACATTTCTGCAAACAACTTTGTATAGATTCTATAGTAGCATATAAGTCATGTTGACTTTAATTAGATATGCAGAATAGGTTGATTAATTATAAATAGATGATGTCTTGTAATTCTGCATAAATGAAATAAAGTCAAGTGCCAAATAGCTACCCGACGGATGATCAACAGAGCTACCCGACGGATGATCAATAGGGCAACCCGACGGATGATCATGTACCCGACGGATGATCCATTCAAACATCTGTTGGCAGTGACAACACAGTCACATGCGTCGAGTGTTTGTAAAAGGAATGTGGCAGCCTATTCAACTGGGTTTTTGAGAACAAAGAAGCATTGCCATTTCCATGCTATTATGAAGATATTCAAAGATGCTGGAATAGAGTAATGAAGTAGCATAGTATTAGACTTGATAAGTTTTGTTTTATTATCTTGTCTTATTATAGTGTGATCTTGGTAATATATAAACTGAGAGTAGCAAGTAGAATAACAAGAAGACGAAGCATACATTTTCTCAGAGAAACAATTGTAAGCTGTATCCTTTAGCATTTCTCTGTAAGTTTAGTTGTTCTTTTTTGTAAGCAGCTGTGAGCTATTCAAGCTTCACAGAGTTCTCTCGAATATATATATATATATATATATATATATATATATCTGGTGGATACATTCAAATCTACCAGAAAGTTTTAAAGACTTGTGTCTTCATTACTTTGTGTTTTGATTCATTTTTAACTTATCATTCTGCACTTTGTAAATCAAAACACTCACATATATATTTTGAGTTACAACATTTTATAATTCAAAAAAAAAGTTTCAAGAATTTCATTCAACCCCCCTTCTGTAATTCTTGTTGCATTGTTAGGGACTAACAATTGGTATAAGAGCAAGCTCTTGAAGAACAAAGAGCTTAAAGATCACAACAAACAGCAAGATGAACAAGAAGGATGTTGGAGTCAAGATTCCTTTTCTGGACAAAGATAATTACCATCACTGGAAGGTAAAGATGCATTTCCATTTACTTTCTCAAGATGAGGCCTATGTGGATTGCATAGAGAGAGGTCCTCATGTACCAATGAGAGATGCAACTGGAAATGAGCCATCAGTTCCCAAGCCAAGGCATGAATGGTCAGATCCTGATATTGACAAGTCAGGAAAGACAAGAAGGCCATGAATATTCTATTCAAAGGAGTTGATGGTGACATATTTGACAACATCATCAATTGAAAGACATCCAAAAAGGTTTGGGACACCATTCAAATAATTTGTGATGGCACTGAACAAGTTAGAGAAAACAAGATGCAGTTACTAATTCAGCAATATGAGCATTTCCACTTTGAAGAAGGTGAAACACTCACTGATATCTTTAGTAGATTTCAAAAGCTACTGAATGCTCTGAAGCTGCATGGATGAGTCTACCAAACCAAGGATTCTAACCTCAAATTTCTGAGATCCCTTCCAAAAAAATGGAAACCAATGACAGTCTCCTTGAGAAATTCACAAGAATACAAGGAGTTTACACTAGAGAGACTGTATGGCATTTTAAAGACTTATGAGCTTGAAATAGAGCAAAATGAAAGAATGGAGAAAGGGAGAAAGAAAGGAGGGTCCATTGCACTGGTTGCTGAGTTAGAGAAATAGAAGGAGATGAAGATAGAAGCTGTTGAGTCTACTTCAAAGGTCTGTGAAAACAAGGGCAAGGGGCTGGTAGCAGAAAATGAAGATTCTTTGAGCCAAGATGATATGGATGACATTGATGAATATCTAGCATTTCTTTCCAGAATATTTGCCAAGCTCAAGTTCAAGAAGAACTTTGGAGCAGCTAAGCCAAATAGAAACATGGTGGATAAATCGAAATTCAAATGTTTCAAATGTGGCTTGGCACGGCACTTTGCCAGTGAGTGTAGAAAGTCAGATTCCAGCAAGAAGAAGTTTGAGCCTGTGGATTATATACGGAAATATTTTGAGTTGCTCAAACAAAAGGAAAGGGCTTTCATTACACAAGAAAATGACTGGCAGCAGATGGTCTGAATGAGGATGAGGATGTCAGCTATGTCAATCTAGCCCAAATGGCCAAGTCTGATGAAACAGAGACAAATTCTTCAAGTAATCAGGTAATCACCACTAACCTTGCACATTTATCTAAAGCTGAGTGTAATGATGCAATAAATGACATGTCTACAGAATTATATCATTTGCATGTTACACTTAAGTCCCTCACTAAGGAAAATGCTAAAATCAAAGAAAACAATTTGTTTCTAAGTGAGAGAAATAATGTGCTAGACTCTTAGTTTATTGAATTGAAAAATTGAGAATTGAGTGTAAGACTGCTAAGGATGAATTAACTGAGTCCTTGAAGAAAGAAGAGATTTTGAAGAAGCAACTTGAATGAGAACAGGAGGTGATTAAGGCATGGAAAACATTTAGAGATGTTCATACTCAAATCACCAAAGTTCAAGGTATTGAGTCCTTTTGTGATGCAGCCTAGAAGAAGAATAAGGAGAAGCTGGAATCCAATTTGGTCGAAGGATTTCTAACTGATGTGGACTCGACGGATGATGAGAGCCATCCGTCGGATAACCAAAAGGATTATCCATCGAGTGACATAAATCCTCATCCGTCGGTTGTAAGCAAACCTGTGAGTAAAGCCAAACTTGCTAAGTTAAATGAAAAATATGGATATGTTTCCAAAAACTTCATTTTAGGAGAAACTAGTCAAGTGAAGAAGGAGAAGAAAGTGAATGTTGGTCATCTGTCCATCAAGCAATTGAATGACAGACTAGAAAAGATTGAGGTTAAAACAGAGGCTAAAAAGAAAAACAATAGAAATGGTAAATTAGGGATTAACAAACATAACAACTACACACCTGATAAGTATGCTCCAAGAAAAATCTGTGTTAAGTGTGGTAGTGTAAATCATCTCTCTGTTAATTGCAAAACTGCCATGCCCACTTCCATATCTGTGCCACCTCATTTTTCCAACACGAATGCCATGCTTTCTATGCCTATGAACGCTATGTCTACTCAGAATATGAATGAACAATTTGCTAATATGCTATTTGCACCTAATCCTTATTGTGCTGCATTTAGTATGCCTCAAATGCCATTTAGCATGTTCTACTGGAATAATATGTTTGCTAATAGCATTCCATTTCCTGTTAATCAAAATATGCATGATAATTCTGTTTTGATGAATGGTTTCAAAAGTCCAACTCGGATGACTATGGATGAATCTGATATCCCCAAGTCAAATGAGATTAAACCTAAGAAACAGAAGATGAAAGCTAACAAGGCAGGACCCAAGGAAACTTGGGTACCAAAATCAACTTAATTTGATTTTAATGTGTGCAGGGAAACAGAAAGAATCTATGGTACTTGGATAGTGGTTGTTCAAGACATATGACTTAAGATTCTACCCTGCTCACAGAGTTCAAGGAGAGAGCTGGCCCAAGTATTACTTTTGGAGATAACAACAAGGGTTATACTGTGGGATATGGCTTGATTTCAAAAGACAATGTCATCATTGAGGAGGTTGCCTTAGTGGATGCTCCCAAACATAATTTTTTGAGTATCAGGCAGCTTTGTGATAAAGGCAATTCAGTAACCTTCAACTCAGAAGCCTGTGTTGTGATAAATAAGAGGAGCAACAAAGTGGTTCTTACTGGAGTGAGAAAAGGAAATGTGAACCTAGCTGACTTCAACTCACCAAATGCAGAATCTGTTACTTATCTTCTCAGTAAAGCAAGTCAAGATGAAAGTTGGCTATGGAACAAGAAGTTATCCCATCTAAACTTCAAGACCATGAATGAACTAGTAAAGAAAGAACTGGTTAGAGGCATTCCTCAAGTGGAGTTTTCTAAGGATGGACTGTGTGATGCTTGCCAAAAGGGAAAGCAAATTAAAGCATCATTCAGAAAGAAGCTTGATTCAACAATTGAAGAACCTTTGTAACTGCTACACATGGATTTGTTTGGACCAGTCAATGTGTTGTCCATCTCAAGGAAAAAATTTTGCCTAGTAATTGTAGATGATTTCTCAAAGTTCTCTTGGACATATTTCCTTAAGTCTAAAGATGAGGCTAGTGAAATCATCATCAATCACATAAGGAAAGTCAACAATCAACCTGATTTAAAAGTTAGAAGAATCAGGAGTGACAATGGAACTGAGTTCAAGAATTCTGTTATGAGAGTATTCTATGAAGAGAATGGGATTATGCATAAATTTTCAGCAGCAAGAACTCCACAACAAAATGGAGTAGTAGAAAGAAAGAACATATCACTTATTGAAGCTGCAAGGACAATGCTTGAAGAATCAAAGTTACCAACATATTTCTGGGCTGAAGCTGTAAATACTGCATGCTATACTCAGAATATTTCTTTGGTTAATCAAGCAAAATGCATGACTTCCTACCAATTGTTCAAGAACAAGAAGCCAACTCTAAATTTTCTTCATGTCTTTGGCTGCAAATTTTATATCTTGAGAAATCAAACTGATCAGAATGGGAAGTTTGATGCTAAAGCAGATGAAGGAATGTTTATTGGATATGCTGTTGGTAAAGCATACAGAGTCTACAATCTAAGAACCAACATTGTTGTGGAATCAATACATGTTGTGTTTGATGATAAAAAGATTGAAGGACTACAAGATGGAGATCACCATGAGAGCCTCAAATTTGACAATGTGGAGATGGTTAGTGATGACAATGATGATGAAAGTGATCAAGAAACAGTATCAAAGGATAATGCAGAAAAATCTACTACCAATAAAGCACAAAATTCAACATCTGTCGAGTTGCAAAATGCTTCATCCGTCGGAAGACAATCTGCTTTATCCGTCGGGAGACAACCAGTTTCATCCGGCAAGACTCAAAATTCACCATCCGTCGGGTCATCAAAAGAAGCTAAAAGTCAGAATAGATCAGTTACAGAAAGTTCCCCTTTCTCAAATCAAAGATCCATAAACTCAGGGGGAGTTTCTAATAATCAAAACTCAATCACACATCAAGACAACAATGAGGCCTCTTCATCTAGAGCTAATCTACCTCAACAAAGGAAATGGACAAAGGATCAACCCTTTAAGCTTATCATTAGTGATGTATCTTCTAGAGTTCAAACAAGAAGAGCAACTCGAGAAGAATGTCTATATAACAGCTTCCTCTCTAAGGAAGAACCAAAGAAGGTAGAAGAAGCTTTGTTGGATCCTGATTGGATTTTAGCTATGCAGGAGGAGCTAAACCAGTTTTGTAATAACCCCAATTTTTGAGAAATTTTGAAACCCTTATGAATAGTGTTTTTGCTGAACGAGAAAACTTTTCATGCCACGCTATGTAGGGGTTCTGTTATTGATCTTATGGAATATTATTAGTACTCTATGTGGTATATAAGTGTATGTAAAGATCGTCAGAATCCAATTCCGAACATTTTGATTTTTCCCGGAAATCCACAAGATACGGAGAGAATTGAGTATAAGGTAACAGGATAAAAAGTATTTAAATTAAAGGATTATAGGAGAGGATCATAAAAGGAATATAATATATTGAGAAAGGTTAAGGGAACCTAAGTAATAAGATCCCGGGTATGATCCCTCAAACGATAAACGAGAATGAAAGATAAGCGAACCGTAAAACAAATAAGTGACCAAGAGACAAGCTTGTACAAGAAGCCAGGGATTGTGACATCATCAAACCACAAGGTGTGGACAAGTGGGAGCATTATGACATGTGCAAGGTGACACAAGCATGACATGGGAAGGAAGGAGGTGTGGTGGCTTTTTAACCACACAAATTCAAGGGCAACAAGGTAATTAACTAAATCAAACACAAAAACAAGCCAACCAAGCCAAGCAAAATCATTTTCATCAAAATCAAAAAGAAACCAAGGCATGGTTCATCATGCTCTCGGCTTTTTACTATTGCAAATGGGCAAGAATTCAAAAACTCAAGATCCAAGCCTCCTAAATTGGTAAGATAATTCCCTAATCATCTTCATGCTTAGTTAGGACTATATCATGAGTTTAAGCCATTAATTCCTTCTCAATCTTCTTCATTTAATCAAAGAAGAAGACAATGAATAGTGTTTTCAAGTTTTTAACTTGAAATTTTTCTTGTTTTTCTTGAAGATCCAAGCATTCTTAAGACTTCTCAAAGCTTCTTAAGGCTTCCTAGCTCCTCCCACCACTTCAAGGAAGGTATACCATCTCCAAACCCTAGGTTCCTATATATTATAAGATGATTTTGATTAGTAGGATGATATTGTAGCTTGTTGTTGTGATTAGAGTTTGGGATTTGAAATGGTAGTGAAATGGAATGGTAAATGTTGTGGTTTTGATTTAAAAGAACTTAAGTATGATTAAAGTTAAGTTTAGGCATAAGTATGAATGATTAAATTGAATTGGTTGGGGTTGTTATGATGTGATAAGGATGGATGTTGGTTGTATGTTGGATTTGAGGTTGATTTGCAATGGTTTTGAATGGTTTAAAATATTGGAAATCGCGTAAACATAGCCGTCGTAACGTCCGATTTTCTTTGGACTGTTTTTGTGCATAGCATTAGGACCCGAGAACCCCCTGCTAGATTATGACCACAGCCATGTTTAGATAGCTCATGTTACGAGCTTCGTTTTGATATGTAGTTCGTTCGATTCCGATGAACGGTTTAGGAGAAACGACCGTTTCAAGTAACAGCGTTTCGCGAACGAAACTTTTTCCCTCGCCTTACTTTGAAACATAGGTTAAAGACCAAAAAGGGTTAATTAATGTATGAAACATTTATGGTAAGTGTGTTAGACAGTTGGTAAGACACTCGCGAAGGAATCGCTTTAAAACTCGTAAAGGTTAAATTATTAAAAATGGTGGAGCCGAGGGTACCCGAGTGACTTAAGCGAATCAGTGGGCGCAAAACAAGCGTTAGAGTCTAAGTTAGTTAAAGTATAGATTTACAAGTGATTTTGGTTTAATTCCAACTTACTTGTTGTTTATAGGTTACCAGACTCGTCCCGAGCCATTCATAACCCCCAGTCGCTCAGGCAAGTTTTCTACCCGTTATAACTGTTGTGGTGATGAGTATATGTATTTGCATTATCTTGTGATAGTGCATGATTGTTATTAGCAAATTTTGCGATATATTGGAGCATGCTGATATGGTATATATACATGTCTGTTTCGTAATCTGGTTATCTATATGTGGATTTCAATGCTTATAGTTGCATAATACCTATGCTAGAAATAAGCAAGTAGTTGCGTATACCCTTAGTATAGGGGATAAAAGGTGAACATATTTTTAAACCGGGAGTCGATGTTCCCGAGTATATTATATATATATATATTTATATATATATGGATATAGTTTTTAAAACTATGGATCGAATAAGGTTTATTCGATACCTTTATTTTACTTAATTGAATATTAATTTGAGTATTCATTCGAGGGCTTATGACTCAGTTTATTTTATTATTTGAATATTACTTGGATATTCATTTGAGGATGTATGACTCCTTTATTTTATGAATATTATTTATAGTATTCATTCGAGGTATTATGACTCCGCTTATTACTTAATAATATTCTTTATTGTATTAAAGAATAAGGTGTCGATAATCAAACTTATTTTTGATTATTCAAATAAAGATATTACTTTCGTATAAGTATATCTTTGATTATTTGCTATTCATTCGAGTATAAGTTTTCCAACTTCTACCTCCATTATTCTTTATGGGAATATTATTTAAATAATAATATTCAGATATTTCTTTCATACTGGGGACTGATTTACTTCATTAAATCAGCATTACTCCAAACACTCTTTAAAGTGTTTTCGAGTCTTCAAAATGATTTTTTAAAGTTAGAGCGGATCCCAAAACTCATTTTTTATATTTAAGATCTTCCTTTTAAGGGGATTTAAATACTCGCTCAAAACTGAGGGATCCGGCTCTGTGGTGTATTTTATATTCGCAACAAGGTTGCAGTTTTGGTAAATGAATTGATTACTTACCCAACGTTCGGGAAGTAAGTCCATCTATTGAGTCGGCATAAGCAACATGGGCTCAGTGGGCGTCCATGATAGTGTAAGTGGCTCAGTGGGAGTCCATCAAATGCATAAGTGGCTGAGTGGCAGTCCAGCATAAGGTCCTATTGCGACCAAGGGTGATGACCAGTGGGGAATTCGTCCATCTACTAGTAGAAAAGGTTACTTATGGGTATCTTTGCCTGATCAGCAAGATATCTGGTTTATGCCAAAATTCTTTTCCTTCCAAATTCATTGGATATTGCAACTCTGTTCATACTTTACATGACAGAGGTTTTCAGGAAATGTATGGGAGATATATATGAATATATTTATATATCGGGACTTAATGAAGTATCTCGTAACTTCATTATTTATAATGATATTCAAAGATTAAATCTATTCAAATCTTGTCTTGTAGTCTCATCTATGTGATGAACCTTTGAAATTAATTATAACTTGAACGGTGGTAGTTCAAGTAGTATTTGGAAAAGATATAAGTATATTGGAGTATCTTGTAACTTCATCTTTTAAACTTATATCTAGTTAATAATTGTCTTATGAATGACAAAGATTTTCAGAAAAACGTTGAGACAAGGTTAGATAGATTAGATCACCTTGCAACGATATTTTTATACAGTTATACACTGGGACTTTGTGTATATTATGCATGGAAGAGGACTTCCAATATTTTGAAGAGTATATATGTATATATACTGAATATTTTGCGACTTCATCGCATTAAGATATCAAACTTGGTTCATTTCTTTTGACCAAGACTTTCATGAGTATTATGAGTAGGCTCATATATTGTAAATCATTATACATATTATTTTGGTGGGCTTGCTGCTCACCCTTGCTTTATTTCTTCATCACACAACAACAGTTAGGAAAGATGGCCAGACTCCAGCAGACCCAGCGCAAGCGCGTGGGAAGCGTCCCGCGTCTTCCCGTTGATGTTGTAGCTGCTATAACTGCAGAGGTAGATCTATTGTAGATCAGACCATCTACTTTTGAGAATCAATTATGTATAATTATAACTTGTGGCAGATAATGGCAATTAACTGTAAATTTATCAAGTAATCATTTTGGGTTGTAATAACTTTTAAATTGTGGATTCAAAGACTTGTACTTATTTAAATTTCATCTCTGAGACTATAACGGGTTGTGGTGTGTGTTAGTGTGGGGTCACAGCATAAGGTTATTTATTATTAATTAAGTGAAGTGATATTGTGGAAAGAAAGACCGTGACGACCCGGATCCCCGACCCCGGATCTGGGGGTGTTACAGAAATGGTATCAGAGCTAAGCGTTATAAACCTCAGAGATGATGGGACGTTAAGATAATAAGTTAACTAAGATAATAAGAACTCTTGCCAAGTTCATAGTCGGGCTACCTAACGTAGCACTAACAGTTAAAACCCTTATGGGAACCCTTATAAATGTAGCGATAGAAGCGTAGTTCGTTATCGTATATGGTAGCGGGACTCCGAACCCTGAGGTTGAGGAACATCAACGCGATGATGTTTTATTACTAATTGGAGATGGGATTGTGGATCCGATAGAGCGTCCTAACGCAGGACCGGATGATGTTCATATTGAGGATGTAGCGGTTGAGGATGTTGTCCTAGAAGGGATTGTTGCTGAGGAGGATTCCGTGGAGGATCCTGACAAGAATGAATAAAAGGACCACTGAGGAATTGATGACCATGGTTAGGGCAACTCCCAGAGGTAGGATTGGTCGGTCACTACCGGAGGTTCGTTCAAGTTTGTAAAGATAGTAGCCCCTTTAACGCGGCTTACTCGTAAGACTGAGAAGTTCGAATGGACAGAGAAATGCGAGAACAGCTTTCAAGAACTGAAGCAGAGGTTGGTGACGGCCCCTATACTGGCGTTGCCGGATGGAAAAGGAGATTTTGTGAAGTGTAGTGACGCTTCACATAAGGAATTAGGGTGCTTCATATACAGCACAGCAAGGTAATCGCGTACGCGTAAAGACAATTAAGGTAATATGAAATTCGATATCCCCACCCATGAGCTTGGGCTCGTGGCAATAGTTTTGCCCTAAAGATTGGAGGCACTACTTGTATGGAGAGAAGTGCGAGATTTACCTAAGCCATAAGTACTCTAGTACATTTTCCCGTAGAGAGAGCTCAACATACGCCGGAGGAGGCGGTTAGAGCTAATCAAGAATTATGATTGGGAGATTCTTTATCATTCAGGGAAAGCCAATGTGGTGGCTGATGCCCTTAGTAAAAAGGAGAGACTCAAGATGATCATGTCTTTGAGAGAGTTTATAAGAGATTTTGAGAAAATGGAAATATAAGTGAAGGTAACCGGAGCCGGTACCGAAAAGATGTTTGAGATTGCAATACAGTCCGAATTATCGGAAGAGAATATATTGTGCCAGAAAAGTGATGAATGAAGGCAGAGAGCCAACAATTAGATAAAAGATTAATACCGAGAAAGATGATAAAGGAATAATGAGGTATTCCTACAGAATTTGGGTTCCAAATGTTCAAGAGCCTAAAGATGAAATCTTAGATGAAAGCTAGTTTGAGGAATAAGATTTAGAGCAAACCCTGAACGTGATAGTCAGGGAGGACGCCATCAAGATAGATGGAACCCATAACATAATGAAGTGGAAAATGAGGATTTTAACGTATAAGATAACCCCAAGTATGGGAGAAGGATGAAACATTTCATACTGAGAAAATAGAAGTCGAGCAAGATAAGGAGACCCGAGACGGTACTCCTATATGGAAATTCATGGACCTGTCTAAACAGAACTTATACTTTTATTCCCAACCACCACCTTGAGGAAACAATGCGGTAGGAAATCCTTTCATGACCTTTAAGACGCTAAGCTCTCAGAGTTCCAAGGAACAGTTTGACCCAGTCGAGGCAAGAGCCTGACTAAAGGAAATATAGGAATTATTTGAGATTCTAAATGATTGACGAAGCACAAAAGACTGTTTTTGTCACTTACCCCCGTAAGAGAGAGGCCACCCGCTGGTGAAAGGCCAAGGAAGGCACGGAGCAAGAGATTATAATAAACTGATTTAAGTTCAGTCAATTGTTTTCAGGAAAGTACTTCCCAAGGTTATAGAGATAGAGTAAAAGCTTTAGAGCCAGAACAAAGGCAGACGAGTATGATGAATTATGAATCTAAGTTGTAAAAGTTGTCAAGATTCGTTCTAAGGACACGAATCCAGAATGACGGGATGTTTGAAATCAATGCTTATGTTGTGTTGGTTCATGAAATAATGATAAGAGAAAGGGAAATAAAAAGGAACTGAAGTGGAAAGGGATATAAAGGCAATAGAGTTTGAGGTATTATAAGGGAGTCGGGTATGAGGAAACCCTAAAGACTCGTAGCAATAGAAATAGGAAAGTATGTAATCATTGGTATGAGGGTGATTCACCATGAGTTAAAGTTGATGGTTGAAGGCATACGAGTTATGTACATTTTATCCCCTTTAAGTTGGGAGGATTCAAGGAAACCTTTAGATAGTTCGAAGGATAAATAATAAGACGCGGATAGACTAAGGAGACAAGAAAGTAAGAAAGTAGGAAAATTGGATGAAGGAAGTGACCTTCAATAATGTGAAATGTAAGACCGGTGGCTTGATACCCAGAAAGGGAGACGCCATGTATGAAAGATATCCCAACATTGAGGTGACTGTTGAGATAAACAACAAAAGTAAATAAGGAATTATTAAGAAGAAGTTCACGTTGAACACGACCAATATCTTCCTGAACATCCTTGTTATCGTTACCAAATTAGGCAAGACAAGCGGATAACCGTTGTTATCTTTTGGAGGCCATATGAATTGACCTCAATTTGAATAAGGATGCTATTATGAAGTTAGGTATAGACTATCGAGGTGGGAATGATGAATATGATAATCTATCAAGGAAATATGACTTGATTTATTCGTGGAAGGATGCAGGTACCTTTTAAAGGTGGAATTAAGGATAGAACATTGGTAACTTAAAATGAATCCTAGGGGACTGTATAAAGGTTGGCATGTCACCCTTAATAGGGACAGTATGAGTTTTGACAGTATGATTGGGAAAGGGTTAAGGTAACAACAACCTTTAAGAATCAGTGGAGAAATTTTTCAGAAGTATATAGACAATGGTTCTAGTATTAGTAAATGGTATTGTGATATGCCCTGTATCTAGGGAATACAGGAGGAACGATTGAAGGATAACCTTAGAGGTTTTATAAGGAAAAAGGTAATATTCAAAATTCTCAAGAATAGAAATGTGGATAAAGGAAATATGACGTAATTATAATGATGCCAAGTGGGGCACGTGTTGAACCACGAGAAAGTATGAATCGAACCAGTAAAGGTCGAAATTGTTCAGGGCAATTAGGGGCCAGGATAAAAGATGTTCTAAGTATGATTGAGAATCAGTCTTGACAGTGATTAGCCTCTAAAGACTGAGGCAATAACTTATGGAAAAATGGTAAAAAAAAAAAAATTACTCATCTGATTTTAAGGAAAACATCTTCACTCAAGCAGTGATTGGAAATAGGGTAGAAAATTAGTGAAAGTGGTTAAAATGAAATTGACTGTAAGGAAATTTTACTATCAGGAAAGGCCAAAGAGGTGGCCGACGCTTTAAATGTAAGAGGATAATTATAGGCGCTCGTGCGAGAGGAATACAGTGATGATGGTTAAAGCTGTGAAGGTTGTATTATGGTTTGGAAGATTGACATTCCTTCTGATGACTGTGCAATACCCAACCGTAATAGTAGTTGGTAAAGGTTTAATTCGTGTAATCGCCATGAGCGGGCTATCTATCTTAGGAGGTCCTATCTTGGGATAAGCCAGGACCATGTTTCCAAAAGGACTAGACGAACCTTTGAGTTAAGTCTTCTATTTAAGGCATATGATTAAAAATGGTATTAACCTGCTATCGTTGCTTTGATTGAAACTCTTCTGCAATTTTATCTGCTTCATGTCATGAAAGTACGTCAGAGTTTAGAGTGTTCTTCATGAATTGTGATTGGTGGTTATGTTAACTCCTTAGGAGAATTTGATACGACATGTATAGACTCCGTATGGTTAGATATTAAGATTTTATGGAAAAATGAATGACGACAGTAGGTCAGTGGTGGACCATAGTAAGGCAGCAATGATTCTGCGAGTATTGAGCTGATTACAACCGTGAGAGTTGTATTGGAATGGGTGTTGAGATTGAGTACCACTAATCGGGTCGTGGTAGTGTATAAGTTATCATTGATAGAATAATTAAGTAGAGTATCTACCTAGTGAATAATTATTCTTTCTTATCAATAGAGAGTCGTATTATTATACGAGGAAGGTTGCGGTGCAAGCATAGAATTCTAGTAACGATGATGTATAGAATGAGATCCCAGATTCGATTTTCGATGTCAAGGGAGTTTCAAAGGTGATTATGTATAAGCTCGAGGAAGAGTGTGGGTCCATAGAATGATGGAAGGGATAGCAAAAATATTTAGGCATGGGAAATACGAGGCTATAATGCTTGATGCTGATATAAATACGTATATGTTTTGTTCTCCTATGACAAACCTCTATAGTTCAGAGGTAGGTTCCAAGCCAGATATTTTGTGGCAGTATATTTTTTTCATATATACAATTCTCTTCAGTTCGTTCTTTTCTCTTCTTTTCATTTCATGTAAGCTGAGAAGAACAACCCTTCCAGAAGGGGAGGTATTGCCGAATGACTATCTATCTTTGTGATAGAAGCCTAGTAGGATACCACATATTGTTTAATTGCTTGTCAAGTACTAAAGGCTGGCCACCTTCTGTACTAACTAAGCGATATAACAAGTGTTCATGATCATAGTGATCTCTCAACAAATTCCTTTACTTCTATATGATTAATCAAACTTTGGAAAATAGAAATAACTGAAAAAGGAGTAATAAAGTGGTGGTAGTATGCGGAATGGAAACACATTCGTGATACTAAGGTTGACGTGGTTATTAAAAGGTTATAGAACGCTAACGAGCAAAAGTATAACCCGTATAATATTAGGAACGGAAGGTAGTAGCGATTACGAACTGGAAAAGAATGGGTATTGAGAAGCAGAAGCTCTAATGCTAAAAGCAATAATGAGAGTCTGTGCAATAGACTTGAAAGAATTTGGAATGATCACTTAACGCGGATTAAGTTATCTTACGACAATAGATCATATGTCATTATCGAGGTATCGCCTTATGAGATCAATGTCGATCTCCCTTATGTTAGGATGAAGTTGTAGAGCGCAAGATGCTCGGACCCGCAGTAGTCCAAAGGACCAAGAATATGATAGATCTAATCAGAGGACGGCTGGTAGTAGCCCAAGATGGTCATGATAAGTATGTTGATTTGACACGAAAGGATAAAGAGTATGAAATAGGGGACCTAGTAATGTTATAGGTATCCCTTGGAAAGGATTGATGAGGTTCGGAAAGAAAGGAAAGCTAAGTCTACAATTTGTTGGACCCTTGGATATATTAAGACGTTTGGGAAGTTAGCATATGAGCTAGCCCTAACCCCGAACATGTAGCAGGTCGTAACGTGTTTCACGTATCAATATTAAGGAAGTGTAATTCAGATGCCAGATAAATAAAGGCATATGAGCGCATAGATATGCAACCCGACGTAACCTATATGGAGCAACCAGGAAGGGTTATAGAGTGAAAAGGAACAAGTGCTTAGGAGAAGGATTATCAAACTAGGCAGAGTTTGGTGGTAGAACCACAATGTGGGAAAAATTGACTCGAGAGTTAGAAAGTGTAATGCTAAGAAAGTATCCCCATTTGTAATCTATCTGATTCCGGGACGGAATCCTTTTAAGGAGGGAAGACTGTAATAACCCCAATTTTTGAGAAATTTTGAAACCCTTATGAATAGTGTTTTTGCTGAACGAGAAAACTTTTCATGCCACGCTATGTAGGGGTTCTGTTATTGATCTTATGGAATATTATTAGTACTCTATGTGGTATATAAGTGTATGTAAAGATCGTCAGAATCCAATTCCGAACATTTTGATTTTTCCCGGAAATCCACAAGATACGGAGAGAATTGAGTATAAGGTAACAGGATAAAAAGTATTTAAATTAAAGGATTATAGGAGAGGATCATAAAAGGAATATAATATATTGAGAAAGGTTAAGGGAACCTAAGTAATAAGATCCCGGGTATGATCCCTCAAACGATAAACGAGAACGAAAGATAAGCGAACCGTAAAACAAATAAGTGACCAAGAGACAAGCTTGTACAAGAAGCCAGGGATTGTGACATCATCAAACCACAAGGTGTGGACAAGTGAGAGCATTATGACATGTGCAAGGTGACACAAGCATGACATGGGAAGGAAGGAGGTGTGGTGGCTTTTTAACCACACAAATTCAAGGGCAACAAGGTAATTAACTAAATCAAACACAAAAACAAGCCAACCAAGCCAAGCAAAATCATTTTCATCAAAATCAAAAAGAAACCAAGGCATGGTTCATCATGCTCTCGGCTTTTTACTATTGCAAATGGGCAAGAATTCAAAAACTCAAGATCCAAGCCTCCTAAATTGGTAAGATAATTCCCTAATCATCTTCATGCTTAGTTAGGACTATATCATGAGTTTAAGCCATTAATTCCTTCTCAATCTTCTTCATTTAATCAAAGAAGAAGACAATGAATAGTGTTTTCAAGTTTTTAACTTGAAATTTTTCTTGTTTTTCTTGAAGATCCAAGCATTCTTAAGACTTCTCAAAGCTTCTTAAGGCTTCCTAGCTCCTCCCACCACTTCAAGGAAGGTATACCATCTCCAAACCCTAGGTTCCTATATATTATAAGATGATTTTGATTAGTAGGATGATATTGTAGCTTGTTGTTGTGATTAGAGTTTGGGATTTGAAATGGTAGTGAAATGGAATGGTAAATGTTATGGTTTTGATTTAAAAGAACTTAAGTATGATTAAAGTTAAGTTTAGGCATAAGCATGAATGATTAAATTGAATTGGTTGGGGTTTTTATGATGTGATAAGGATGGATGTTGGTTGTATGTTGGATTTGAGGTTGATTTGCAATGGTTTTGAATGGTTTAAAATATTGGAAATCGCGTAAACATAGCCGTCGTAACGTCCGATTTTCTTTGGACTGTTTTTGTGCATAGCATTAGGACCCGAGAACCCCCTGCTAGATTATGACCACTGCCATGTTTAGATAGCTCATGTTACGAGCTTCGTTTTGATATGTAGTTCGTTCGATTCCGATGAACGGTTTAGGAGAAACGACCGTTTCAAGTAACGGCGTTTCGCGAACGAAACTTTTTCCCTCGCCTTACTTTGAAACATAGGTTAAAGACCAAAAGGGTTAATTAATGTATGAAACATTTATGGTAAGTGTGTTAGGCAGTTGGTAAGACACTCGCGAAGGAATCGCTTTAAAACTCGTAAAGGTTAAATTATTAAAAATGGTGGAGCCGAGGGTACCCGAGTGACTTAAGCGAATCAGTGAGCGCAAAACAACCGTTAGAGTCTAAGTTAGTTAAAGTATAGATTTACAAGTGATTTTGGTTTAATTCCAACTTACTTGTTGTTTATAGGTTACCAGACTCGTCCCGAGCCATTCATAACCCCCAGTCGCTCAGGCAAGTTTTCTACCCGTTATAACTGTTGTGGTGATGAGTATATGTATTTGCATTATCTTGTGATAGTGCATGATTGTTATTAGCAAATTTTGCGATATATTGGAGCATGCTGATATGGTATATATGCATGTCTGTTTCGTAATCTGGTTATCTATCTGTGGATTTCAATGCTTATAGTTGCATAATACCTATGCTAGAAATAAGCAAGTAGTTGCGTATACCCTTAGTATAGGGGATAAAAGGTGAACATATTTTTAAACCGGGAGTCGATGTTCCCGAGTATATTATATATATATATATATTTATATATATATGGATATAGTTTTTAAAACTATGGATCGAATAAGGTTTATTCGATACCTTTATTTTACTTAATTGAATATTAATTTGAGTATTCATTCGAAGGCTTATGACTCAGTTTATTTTATTATTTGAATATTACTTGGATATTCATTTGAGGATGTATGACTCCTTTATTTTATGAATATTATTTATAGTATTCATTCGAGGTATTATGACTCCGCTTATTACTTAATAATATTCTTTATTGTATTAAAGAATAAGGTGTCGATAATCAAACTTATTTTTGATTATTCAAATAAAGATATTACTTTCGTATAAGTATATCTTTGATTATTTGCTATTCATTCGAGTATAAGTTTTCCAACTTCTACCTCCATTATTCTTTATGGGAATATTATTTAAATAATAATATTCAGATATTTCTTTCATACTGGGGACTGATTTACTTCATTAAATCAGCATTACTCCAAACACTCTTTAAAGTGTTTTCGAGTCTTCAAAATGATTTTTTAAAGTTAGAGCGGATCCCAAAACTCATTTTTTATATTTAAGATCTTCCTTTTAAGGGGATTTAAATACTCGCTCAAAACCGAGGGATCCGGCTCTGTGGTGTATTTTATATTCGCAACAAGGTTGCAGTTTTGGTAAATGAATTGATTACTTACCCAACGTTCGGGAAGTAAGTCCATCTATTGAGTCGGCATAAGCAACATGGGCTCAGTGGGCGTCCATGATAGTGTAAGTGGCTCAGTGGGAGTCCATCAAATGCATAAGTGGCTGAGTGGCAGTCCAGCATAAGGTCCTATTGCGACCAAGGGTGATGACCAGTGGGGAATTCGTCCATCTACTAGTAGAAAAGGTTACTTATGGGTATCTTTGACTGATCAGCAAGATATCTGGTTTATGCCAAAATTCTTTTCCTTCCAAATTCATTGGATATTGCAACTCTGTTCATACTTTACATGACAGAGGTTTTCAGGAAATGTATGGGAGATATATATGAATATATTTATATATCGGGACTTAATGAAGTATCTCGTAACTTCATTATTTATAATGATATTCAAAGATTGAATCTATTCAAATCTTGTCTTGTAGTCTCATCTATGTGATGAACCTTTGAAATTAATTATAACTTGAACGGTGGTAGTTCAAGTAGTATTTGGAAAAGATATAAGTATATTGGAGTATCTTGTAACTTCATCTTTTAAACTTATATCTAGTTAATAATTGTCTTATGAATGACAAAGATTTTCAGAAAAACGTTGAGACAAGGTTAGATATATTAGATCACCTTGCAACGATATTTTTATACAGTTATACACTGGGACTTTGTGTATATTATGCATGGAAGAGGACTTCCAATATTTTGAAGAGTATATATGTATATATACTGAATATTTTGCGACTTCATCGCATTAAGATATCAAACTTGGTTCATTTCTTTTGACCAAGACTTTCATGAGTATTATGAGTAGGCTCATATATTGTAAATCATTATACATATTATTTTGGTGGGCTTGCTGCTCACCCTTGCTTTATTTCTTCATCACACAACAACAGTTAGGAAAGATGACCAGACTCCAGCAGACCCAGCGCAAGCGCGTGGGAAGCGTCCCGCGTCTTCCCGTTGATGTTGTAGCTGCTATAACTGCAGAGGTAGATCTATTGTAGATCAGACCATCTACTTTTGAGAATCAATTATGTATAATTATAACTTGTGGCAGATAATGGCAATTAACTGTAAATTTATCAAGTAATCATTTTGGGTTGTAATAACTTTTAAATTGTGGATTCAAAGACTTGTACTTATTTAAATTTCATCTCTGAGACTATAACGGGTTGTGGTGTGTGTTAGTGTGGGGTCACAGCATAAGGTTATTTATTATTAATTAAGTGAAGTGATATTGTGGAAAGAAAGACCGTGACGACCCGGATCCCCGACCCCGGATCTGGGGGTGTTACAAGTTTGAAAGGAACAAAGTATGGAAGCTGGTACCCAAGCCTAGAGGAAAGAATCCAATAGACACCAAATGGGTATTCAGAAACAAAATGGATAAAAATGGCATAGTAGTCAGGAACAAAGCTAGATTGGTTTCTAAGGGCTATTGTCAACAAGAAGGAATAGATTTTGATGAAACATTTGCTCTTGTTACAAGACTTGAAGCCATCAGAATCTTCTTAGCCTATGCAGCCCATGCCAATTTCAAGGTCTATCAAATGGATGTCAAAAGTGCTTTTCTGAATGGAGATTTGGAGAAGGAAGTCTATGTCAGTCAGCCTCCTTGTTTTGAAGATCCAAATTTTCCAGAATATGTCTATTATCTTTTGAAAGCACTTTATGGACTGAAGCAAGCACCTAGAGCCTGGTATGACACTTTGTCAAAGTTTCTTTTACAGAATCACTTCACTAGAGGTACTGTAGACAAAACTTTATTCTTTAGAAATGTTAATGGCTCTAGTATACTTGTTCCAATTTATGTAGATGACATTATTTTTGGCTCTACAGATGAAAAACTTTGCAAAAAGTTTGCCAAATTGATGCAAAGTAAGTATGAAATGAGCATGATGGGAGAACTAACTTACTTTCTTGGTTTGCAAGTTAAGCAAGTTAGTGATGGAATTTTCATTAGTCAAACTAAATACATTTATGATTTTTTAAAGAAGTTTGATCTAATGGATTGCACATCTGCAAAAACTCCCATGTTCACCACAACTAAGCTTGAATTAAACACTACTGAAAAGTCTGTGGATATTTCAAGTTATAGGGGCATGGTTGGCTCACTTCTATACTTAACAGCTATTAGGCCAGATATAATTTTTTCTACATGTCTTTGTGCTAGATTTCAGGCTGATCCTAGAGAATCCCACTTGGTAGCTATTAAGAGAATTTTCAGATATCTCAAAGGAACACCAAAACTTGGAATTTAGTACCCTAGAGACTCTGGTTTTGATCTAACTGGTTATTCAGATGCAGATTATGTAGTTGCATAATTGATAGAAAAAGTACAACAGGAACCTGTCAATTTCTAGGAAACAAGCTTGTGTCTTGGTTCAGTAAAAAGCAAAATTCAGTTTCTACTTTTACAGCTGAAGCTGAGTATATTGCTGCTAGCAGTTATTGTGCATATATTTTGTGGATGAAAAACCAATTGCTAGACTATGGTCTACAAGTGGAAAGAATTCCTATTTTCTGTGATAACACAAGTGCAATTGCCATCACTGAAAATCCAGTACAACATTCAAGAACAAAGCACATAGACATCAAGTACCACTTCATAAGGGAACATGTAATGAATGATACTGTGGAACTACATTTTGTTCCAAGTGAAAAACAACTTGCAGACATATTTACCAAGCCACTGGATGAATCCACCTTTTCAAGGTTGGTAAGTGAGTTAGGTATGCTTAATTACTCTTGAATCTTTTCAGATAATTTGCAAGTTGTAAAGCAGCCAAAAATCTAATTGATTTTTTAGTGTTGGATGAAATTTTGGCCAAGTCAAAATTTACATCCCGACGGATGATCATTATCCATCGAGTGTGATCATCCGTCGGAATACAATTTGTTAATAAAATCAATTATTTTTCTGGAATGTTTTATAACTCGACGGATAACTGTTTATCCTCATCCGTCGAATTGTCTAAATCCTAGCCGTTAATTCTCTGAATATTATCCATCGAGTATACTTGTTTGTAAGCATAACACAACGGATAAGTGATGGAATTTTTACAGTTTATTTTTAAACGGCTATTTTGGGCAACTTTTATTGGTCACTTTATTTTACTTTATTATTTTTGACAGTTATTTTTTGAGATAGTATAAAAGCATAATTCATTTTCATTTTCATTTCTTTTATCATTCTCAATTCATCTGCTCTAACTTCTTTCTTTCTCAAAAGCACTTACTCTCTCTCTCTGCAAGTTTTTACTCTCTAACAATGGCACCAGCCGTCAAAATCATGTCTCAAACTGGCTTTATCTATGAGAAGAACAATTTCAAGGCTCTAGTGAACAAGGGGATTCAGCAGTCTGGCGACTACCACAAAATAATAGATTTTGTGAAGAACTGCAAACTCAACTATGCCATACTGGAATCACCCACCATTTATTGTGAGGTTGTTGAAGAAATGTGGACGAATGCAGTGTACAACTCAACTGATAAGACTATCACTTTCACTATTAAAGGTAAGGAATTTCGTGTTAATAGTGATATTGTTAAAGCATGTTTCAAAATTCCTGATAATACTATTACTTCTCCACACACAGACACTGACATTGTTAATATGCTTAATGTCATGGGCTATGCACTCTCTACTTCTAAATTAACTGAAATTAGGAGGTTGGGTCTTAGGAAGAAATGGAGTTATCTGTGTGATGTAGTTACTAAGGTATTTTCTGGTAAAATTAGCAATTTTGATTCAGTTAATATATCTATGCTCAACATGCTTTACATGCTAGTAACTGATAAAATTTTCAACTTTAGTGATCTAGTCATATTTGAGTTGGGGTTTAAGTTAGGGGAGCTAAATAAGAGGGGTAAAAATGTTTACTATGCTAGATTTTTAATGATGCTTGCTAACCACCTCTCTGAGGATATTGTGTTTGAGAACCCAACGAACATTAGATTGTTGGGTTCAATAAAGGAGAATCATTGCAGATTTGAACAGGGAAAACCATCACAAAGAGGTGCCACTCTTCTACTTCCCAGTAATGGAAGCACCTCAGGTAAGTGAGGTAATTTCCACTGTCTCCACTATTCCAACCTCACAAACTTCTTTGCATTCTAGTGTAGCTATGGCAACTGTGTCATTGACCCAATAATTGCCTACCCAAGCTACCAAATCCAAAATTTCAAAAACAAAGTCAAAGAAAGCCCCCTCTGGTGTCTCTCAAAAGATACCAGTTGTAAAATCCACCAAACCTAAAGAGGGGAGTGTGATGGTGGGTAAGAAAGGTGAGGGACAGGGTGAACATCAAAGAAACCCTAAGGATAAGGTTGGAGAGGTGAGTGTTTCCCAGCCTAGCCACACTGCAGTTTCCCAACAAACTACAATGCTTAATAAGTACATTAGCTCATTACTGGTTTCATCTTCCCAAAAGGATGTTACCATTGAAACAAGCTCTCAGCCAAGAACACAGTCCAAAAGGGTAAGGGACACAAGCTCACCCCAAACTTACACTAGAAAGAAGAAATCAAAGACCCTTGGGGATGCACAAGGTTCACACACTGTGCAAACTGGTGCTAAAGACACAGTCACTGCACCTTCTCAAAGTCAGGTTGATGTGGCTCCAATAAATGTGGAGCCACAGCCAAAATCTCTAATAATTGAAGCACCTGAAACACCAAATTCTCCCACACACTCTTTGGATGTTGACATGATAAACATATCACTTCCAAATTCTCCATCTTTAACTCTCTTGGAGAAGCCAAAAATCCAAGCAAGTGAGCATCATCTTCTAGATGATTTGTTGGCTCACTTGCCATTTCTTTCTGAGACTGTTGAGACATCTATGCCAAAATTTTCATCAATCTGCACATAGTCCACAATAGTCTCCACTCCAAACTCATTTATTTCTACTCTCTCTATGGATATTGTTCATCCGTCGAGTAGTGATTGTATCCCGATGGATAAATTTAACAGCAGTTATCCGTCGGATAGTCAAACTGATAACCCAACGGATATTCCTTATACATCGAGTGTCTCTGCACAGCTTCAAATTTCATCAATTATTACAAGTGCAAAAGACTTAGTAGTAGTGCAATCACTCCTAGGACTGAGGGAAGGGAGTGAAATGAGTGAGAATCTGGGTTGCTCCCAGGAAAAAGGAGAGGAAAAGAGTGAACCAATGCATTCCATTTCTTCAGGGATGACAAAAGTGAGTGTGAGGAGTCCTACCTTAGATGGTGAAGGTGAGGGTGTGAGGGTGGGGAGCCAAGGTGAGACCTTGATGCAACAAAAGAGAGATCATGAGAGAAATACAGGTACATGAGTGATAAGGATGGAAACCATTACAAGTGAGTCAATGAATGTCAGTGATGCAGAAAGGAAAAGGCTATTTCAGCAAGAATATCAAGCTGTTATAGAATCTATTTCCCTATATGCTGAGACATTTACTCACCCTGTTACAGCTTACCAAACTCTAGTTGTACAGGGCAATGAGGAGGCTGAAAGATTGTTGAACTTGGTGCATACTACTCAATCCTTATAAAGAGCAAATGATGCAATCATTGCTATGCCTTCCAACATTGGCAGTGATTTTGAACTAGATGAAACTTCTTTTGGGGATGCTGGTGGGGATGATGAGGAAGATAGGATGAGCATAGGGGGATATGCAGATGTTCCTGCCTGGATGCTAACAAAAGAATGTTCCTACTCACATCTCCAATCAACATTATTCAAGCTAATTCATGACACCCAAACAGCCATTCAGACATCTTCCAATGCCAGCACAAAGAAGCTACTCACAGCACATCTTAAAGCACTCCAGCTGTATAAAATTCAAGCCCTCCAACACAGTCAGAGTGTGGATGCAATCAATTAAGAAATTTATGAAGTGAAGTAGGATGTCATAGAAAGGTTGGATGTTAGACTTCCTACTACCACCATGATTGAAATAGTTCAAAAAACTAAGGAAGGAGGCTAATCTCAATAGGAAAGTTGAGGCCATGGACTCAAGATTATCTGCTGTAGAGAAGTCAATGGCCAAGATACTTAACAATCAAGAAACCCAGACTGCAGTACTCCAACAGTTGGTGGCTGCTCAACTCCCTCCTACACAACTTGATGATAACAAAAAGGGGGAGAAAGACTCAAGTGAGGGGGAGAAACAGCTTAATATTCAAGTTAGCAAAGTAATTGTGCCTACAATTGCTTTCACCAAGCCACAAATGAAAGACAGCATTGATCTGATTAATGAAGCAGCAACCACATTGAGAGCAGCTGAAAAGAAGCAGTTGAGTCCAATCAACTGGGAGAAGATTGATGAGGATATTCAAAAGAGGTTTGGTGTAACACCCCCAGATCCGGGGTCGGGGATCCGGGTTGTCACGAGTTCCATTTCCCTTAATAACACCCAATCTTAATAATTACTCAACTACTCTGTACTATGACCCCACAATAAACACACACACCATACGTTATAGTCTCAGAGATGAACATCCAAAAATAACCACAAGTCATTTTATTCCACAATTATCTGCCAATACACCTTAAAAGGTTTTCTGAATAAATTTACATTTCTTTGCCATTATTACAATTCATAATTATACATAATCTGGTACATTAGAAGTTAAAAGCCTAGCCTATTGGTAGTTCCTACCTCAGCTACGGCGGCATCAATGCTTCTAGAAAACTGCGGAACGTCTCCTAATCGCTTGCGAATCGGGAGCTTGGTCTTGTTCATCCTTTCTATCTGTTGTTGTGTGATGAAAGAAGAAAGCAAGGGTGAGCAGCAAGCCCACCAAAATAATATGTATAATGATTAACAATATATGAGCCTTCTCATAGGACTCATGAAAGTCTTGGTCAAAAGAAATGAACCAAGTTTGATATCTTAATGCGATGAAGTCGCAAAATATTCAGTATATATACATATATACTTTTCAAAATATTGGAAGTCCTCTTCCATGCATAATATACACAAAGTCCCAGTGTATAACTGTATAAAAAAAATATCATTGCAAGGTGATCTCATATATCTAACCTTGTCTCAACATTTTTCTGAAAATCTTTGTCATTCATAAGACAATTATTAATTAGATATAAGTTTAAAAGATGAGGTTACCAAATACCCCAATATACTTATATCTTTCCCAATACTACTTGAACTACCACCGTTCAAGTTATAATCAGTTTCAAAAGTTCATCACATAGATGAGACTACAAGACAAGATTTGAATAGATTCAATCTTTGAATATCATTATAAATAATGAAGTTACGAGATACTTCATTAAATCCCGATATATATATACACCTATATATATATACATTTCATACACTCCTTGAAAACCTCTGTTATGAAAATTATAAACAGAGTTGCAATATCCAATGAATTTGGAAAGGAGAAAACCTTGGCATAAACCTGATATCTTGCTGATCAGGCAAAGATACCAATAAGTAACCTTTTCTACTAGTAGATGGACGAATTCCCCACTGGTCATCACCCTGGCCGCATTAGGACCTATGTTGGACTGCCACTCAGCCACTTATGCATTTGATGGACTCCCACTGAGCCACTTACACTATCATGGACGCCCACTGAGCCCATGTTGCTTATGCCGACTCAATAGATGGACTTACTTCCCGAACGTTGGGTAAGTAATCAATTCATTTACCAAAACTGCAACCTTGTTGCGAATATAAAATACACCACAGAGCCGGATTCCCCATGTTTTGAACGAGTATTTAAATCCCCTTTAAAGGAAGATCTTAAATATAAAAATGAGTTTTGGGATCCGCTCTAACTTTTAAAAATCATTTTGAAGACTCGAAAACACTTTAAAGAGTGTTTGGAGTAAAGCTGATTTAATGAAGTAAATCAGTCCCCAGAATATTTAGAAAATGACTGAATATTATTATTTAAATAATATTCCCATAAAGAATAATCTTTTATAAAAATAATTGAAGTAGAAGTTTTAAAACTTATACTTGAAACGAGTATTAAATAACCAAAGATATACTTATATGAAATTATTATCTTTATTTGAATAATCGAAAATAAGTTTGATTATTAACACCTTATTCTTTAATAAAATAAAGAATATATTTCAGCAAATAATCGGAGTCATAGATCCTCAAATGAATATTCAAATAATATTCATTAAATAATATAAACTGAGTCATAAGCCTTCGAATGAATATTCAAATAATATTCAGATAAATAAATAAAAGGAGTCATACGCCTTCGAATAATATTCAAAATAATATTCATTAATAAAGTAAAAGGAGTCATAAGTCCTCGAATGAATATTCAAAATAATATTCAATAATAAAATAAAGTTAAAGTTATCGAATAAACCTTATTCGATTAATAGTTTTAAAAACTATATCCATATATATATATAAATAAATATATATATATAATATACTCGGGAACATCGACTCCCGGTTTAGAAATATGTTCACCTTTTATCCCCTATACTAAGGGTATACGCAACTACTTGCTTATTTCTAGCATAGGTATTATGCAACTATAAGCATTGAAATCAACAGATAGATAACCAGATTACGAAACAAACATGCATATATACCATATTAGCATGCTCCAATATATCGCAAAATTTGCTAATAACAATCATGCAATATCCCAAGATAATGCATATACATATATTTACATCACAGCAACAGTATAACGGGTAAAAAACTTGCCTGAGCGACTGGGGGTTACGAATGGCTCGGGACGAGTCTGGTAACCTATAAGCAACAAGTAAGTTGGAATTAAACCAAAGTCACTTGTAAATCTATACTTTAACTAACTTAGACTCTAACGCTTGTTTTGCGCTCACTGATTCGCTTAAGTCACTCGGGTACCCTCGGCTCCACCATTTTTAATAATTTAACCTTTACGAGTTTTAAAGCGATTCCTTCGCGAGTGTCTTACCAACTGCCTAACACACTTACCATAAATGTTTCATACATTAATTAACCCTTTTTGGTCTTTAACCTATGTTTCAAAGTAAGGCGAGGGGAAAAGTTTCGTTCGCGAAACGCCGTTACTTGAAACGGTCGTTTCTCCTAAACCGTGCATCGGAATCAAACGAACTACATATCAAAACGAAGCTTGTAACATGAGCTATCTAAACATGGAAGTGGTCATAATCTAGCAGGGGGTTCTCGGGTCCTAATGTTATGCACAAAAACAGTCTACAGAAAATCGGACGTTACGACGGCTATGTTTACGCGATTTCCCAAATTTAAACCAATTCAATCAACCACAATTTCAACTCCAATTCAAAACCCAATCAAACCTCCAATTAAACTACACCACAACAGCCCCAAATCAACTCAATATTACCAATTTATTAATCTACACCAAGTCAAAAATGTGACCAAGAACTTCAAATCTAACAAGCATCACTCCTAACTCCAAAATCAACAAAACCACTTACTAAACAAAGCTCTATCATGAGTACACACTCATTACACTAACCCATCATCTAACATTATGAAATCCAAACCAACAAAACTTAATACTAAGGGTTTGAGAAGTTATACCTTCCTTGGAGAGTGGAGAATCAAGAGAATGGCTTGGAATCACCCTTAAAGTCCTTATCCAAGCTTAATCTAAACAAAACTTCAAGAACACAAATTTTAGTTCTTGAAAACACTATTCACCATCTTCTTTCATGATTTATAGAAAAAGATTGGCTTGGAATTAGAAGCTTAAACTTATAGGAAGTATGTAACTATCCATGGGGAAGCTTAGATAATTACCTTGCTAAATAGTAAGTGGAGGAGCTTGGACTTTCATTTTTAAGAAAACCACCCGAGAGCATGAAGAAGAAGAAGAGAGAATTTTGTGTTTTGGCTTGATTTGCTTTTGGTTGGTTGATTTTTGTTGTTTGTTTTAGTGAATTACCTAGTTGCCCTTGGTTTTGTGTGGTTAAAAAGTCACCACATCTCCTTCCTTTCTTGTCATGCCTATGTCACCTTGCACATGTCATAATGCTCCCACTTGTCCACACCTTGTGGTTTGATGATGTCACAATCCCTGGCTTCTTGTACAAGCTTGTCTCTTGGTCACTTATTTGTTTTACGGTTCGCTTATCTTTCGTTCTCGTTTATCGTTTGAGGGATCATACCCGGGATCTTATTACTTAGGTTCCCTTAACCTTTCTCAATATATTATATTCCTTTTATGATCCTCTCCTATAATCCTTTAATTTCAATCCTTTTTATCCTGTTACCTTATACTCAATTCTCTCCGTATCCTGTGGATTTCCGGGAAAAATCAAAGTGTTCGGAATTGGATTCTGACGATCTTTACATACACTTATATACCACATAGAGTACTAATAATATCCCATAAGATCAATAACAGAACCCCTACATAGCGTGGCATGAAAAGTTTTCTCGTTCAGCAAAAACACTATTCATAAGGGTTTCAAAATTTCTCAAAAATTGGGGTTATTACAGTCTCCCCTCCTTAAAAGGATTCCGTCCCGGAATCAGATAGAAAACAAATGGGGATACTTTCTTAGCATTACACTTTCTAACTCTCGAGTCAATTTTCCCACATTGTGGTTCTACCACCAAACTCTGCCTAGTTTGATAATCCTTCTCCTAAGCACTTGTTCCTTTTCACTCTATAACCCTTCCTGGTTGCTCCATATAGGTTACGTCGGGTTGCATATCTATGCGCTCATATGCCTCTATTTATCTGGCATCTGAATTACACTTCCTTAACATTGATACGTGAAACACGTTACGACCTGCTACATGTTCGGGGTTAGGGCTAGCTCATATGCTAACTTCCCAAACGTCTTAATATATCCAAGGGTCCAACAAATTGTAGACTTAGCTTTCCTTTCTTTCCGAACCTCATCAATCCTTTCCAAGGGATACCTATAACATTACTAGGTCCCCTATTTCATACTCTTTATCCTTTCGTGTCAAATCAACATACTTATCATGACCATCTTGGGCTACTACCAGCCGTCCTCTGATTAGATCTATCATATTCTTGGTCCTTTGGACTACTGCGGGTCCGAGCATCTTGCGCTCTACAACTTCATCCTAACATAAGGGAGATCGACATTGTCTTCCCTCAAGGATCTCATAAGGCGATACCTCAATACTGACATATGATCTATTGTCGTAAGATAACTTAATCTGCGTTAAATGATCATTCCAAATTCTTTCAAGTCTATTGCACAGACTCTCATTATAGCTTTTAGCATTAGAACTTTTGCTTCTCAATACCCATTCTTTTCCAGTTCGTAATCGCTACTACCTTCCGTTCCTAATATTATACTGGTTATACTTTTGCTCGTTAGCGTTCTATAACCTTTTAATAACCACGTCAACTTTAGTATCACGAATGTGTTCCCATTCTGCATACTACCACCACTTTATTACTCCTTTTTCAGTTGTTTCTATTTTCCGAAATTTGATCAATCAAATAGAAGTAAAGGAATTTGTTGAGAGATCACTATGATCATGAACACTTGTTATATCGCTTAGTTAGTACAGAAGGTGGCCAGCCTTTAGTACTTGACAAGCAATTAAACAATAGCTGGTATCCTACTAGGCTTCTATCACACAGATAGATAGTCATTCGGCAATACCTCCCCTTTCTGGAAGGGTTGTTCTTCTCAGCTTACATGAAATGAAAAGAAGAGAAAAGAATGAACTGAAGAGAATTGTATATATGAAAAAAATATACTGCCACAAAATATCTGGCTTGGAATCTACCTCTGAACTATAGAGGTTTGTCATAGGAGAACAAAACATATATGTATTTATATCAACATCAAGTATTATAGCATCGTATTTCCCATGCCTAAATATTTTCGCTATCCCGTCCATCATTCTATGGACCCATGCTCTTCCTCGAGCTTATACACAATTACCTTTGAAACTCCCTCGATATCGAAAATCGAACCTGGGATCTCATTCTAGACGTCATCGTTACTAGAATTCTATGCTTGCATCGCAACCTTCCTCGTATAATAATACGGCTCTCTATTGATAAGAAAGAATAAATAATTCACTAAGTAGATACTCTACTTAATTAGTCTATCAATGATAACTTATACACTACCACGACCCGATTAGTGGTACTCAATCTCAACACCCATTCCAATACAACTCTCACGGTTGTAAACAGCTCATTACTCGCAGAATCATTGCTGCCTTACTATGGTCCACCACTGACCTACTGTAGTCATTCATTTTCCATGAAGTCTTAATAGCTAACCATACGGAGTCCATACATGTCGTATCAAATCCTTCTAAGGAGGTAACATAATCACCATTCATGATTCATGGAGTACACTCCTGATCCTGACATACATACCTGACATGAAGCATATAAAATTGCAGAAGAGTTTCAATCAAAGCACCGATAGCAGGTTAGTACCATTCTTAATCATACGCCCTAAATAGAGGACTTAAGTCAAAGGTTCGTCTAGTCCTTTTTGAAACATGGTCCTGGCTTATCTCAAGATAGTACCTTCTGAGATAGATAGCCTGCTCATGGCGATTACACGAATTAAACCTTTACCAACTACTATTACGGTTGGGTATTGCACAGTCATCAGAAGGAATGTCAATCTTCCAAACCATAATACAACCTTCATAGCTTTAACCATCATCACTGTATTCCTTTGGCACAAGCGCCTATAATTATCCTCTTACCTTTAAAGTGTCGGCCACCTCTTTGGCCTTTCCTGATAGTAAAATTTCCTTACAGTCAATGTCATTTTAACCACCTCCAAATAAATTTTCTACCTTATTTCAATCACAGCTTATGTGAAAATGCTTTCCTTAAAATCTGATGAGTAAAAAAAAAAATATCACCATTTTTCCATAAGTTATTGCCTCAGTCTTTAGAGGTTAATCACTGTCACGACTGACTCTCAATCATACTTAGAACATCTTTTATCTTAAGTCCTAATTGCCCTGAACAATTTCGACCATTACTGGTTCGATCCATACTTTCTCGTGGTTTAACACGTGCCCCACTTGTCAATCATTATAATTACGTCATATTTCCTTTATCAACATTTCTATTCTTGAGAATTTTGAATATTACCTTTCTCCTTGTAAAACCTCTAAGGTTATCCTTCAATCGTTCCTCCTGTATTCCCTAGATACAGGGCATATCCAAATACCATTTACTATTACTAGAACCATTGTCTATATACTTCTGAAAAATTTCTCCACTGAGCCTTAAAGGTTGTTATTACCTTAATCCTTTCCAATTCATCCTGTCAAAACTCATACTGTCCCTATTAAGGGTGAAATGCCAACCTTTATGCATTCCCCTAGGATTCATTTTAAGTTACCGACGTTCTATCCTTAATTCCACCTCTAAAAAGGTACGAGCATCCTTCCATGGATAAATAAAGTCATATATCCCTGATAAGGGTATCTTGTTCAATCATTTCCACCTCGATAGTCTATACCTAACTTCATAATAGCATCCTTATTCAAGTTGAGGTCAATCCATATGGCCTCCAAAAGATAAAAATGGTTATCCGCTTTTCTTTCCTGATTTGGTAATGATAACATGGATGTTCTGGAAGATATTGGTCATGTTCAACGTGAACTTCTTCTTAATAATTCCTTATTTACTTTTGTCGTTTATCTCAACAGTCACCTCAATGGTGGGATACCTCCCATACCTGGCGTCTCCCTTTTTGGGTAACAAGCCACCGGTCTTACACTTCACATTCTTGAAGGTCACTTCCTTCATCCAAATTTTCCTAATTTCTTACTTCCTTGTCTCCTCAGTCTATCCGCATCTCATTATTTATCCTTTCTGTTATCATTATTTCACAAACCAATCACAATATAAGCATTGATTTCAAACATCCCGTCATTCTGGATTCGTGTCCTCAGAACGAATCTTGACAACTTTTACAACTTAGATTCATAATTTATCATACTTGTCTGCCTTTGTTCTGGCTCTAAAGCTTTTACACTATCTCCTTATCTTTGGGAATTACTTTCCCGAAAACAATTGACTGGACTTAAATCAGTTTATTATAATCTCTTGCTCCGTGCCTTCCTTGGTCTTTCACCAGCGGGTGGTTTATTTCTTAGGAGGGTAAGTGACAAAACAGTCTTTTATGGTTCGTCAATCATTCAGAATCTCAAATGATTCCTATATTTCCTTTAGCCAGGCTCTTGCCTCGACTAGGTCAACCTGTTCCTTGGAACTCTGAGAGCTTAACGATTTAAAGGTCATGAAAGAATTTTCCTGCCGCATTGTCCCCTCAGGGTGGTGGTTGGGGATAATAGCCTAAGTTCTCTTTAGACAGGTCCATGAATTGCCGTATAGGAGTACCGTCTCGGGTCTCCTTTCCTTACTCGACTTTTTGTTTCCTTAGTATGAAATGTTTCATCCTACTCCCCATAATTGGGGTCATCTTTTAATTTAAAATCCTTATTTTCCACTCCATTATGTCATGGGTTCCTTCTATCTTGATGGCGACCTCCCTGACTATCACGTTCAGGGTTTACTCTAAATCTTATTCCTCAAACTATGGCTCTCATCTAAGTTCTCATCCTTAAGCTCTTGAACTTTCGAAACCCAAATTCTATAGGAATACCTCATTATTCCCTTATCATCTTTCTCAGTATTAATATCATATTTATTTGTTGGCTCTCTGCCTTCATTCATCACCTTTTTCTGGCACAATATGCTCTTTTCCAATAATTCGGTCTCTATTGCAATCTCAAACAGCTTTTCGGTACCGGCTCCGGTTACCTTCACTACTATTTCCATTTTCTCAAAATCTCTTATCAACTCTCCCAAAGACATTATCATCTTGAGTCTCTCCTTTTTACTAATGGCATCAGCCACCACATTGGCTTTCCCCGAATGATAAAGAATCTCCCAATCATAATTCTTGATTAGCTCTAACCGCCTCCTCTGGCGTATGTTGAGCTCTTTCTACGTAAGAATGTACTAGAGCACTTATGGCTTAGGTAATTCTCGCACTTCTCTCCATACAAGTAGTGCCTCCAATCTTTAGGGTAAAACTATTGCCACGAGCCTAAGCTCATGGGCGGGGATATCGAATTTCATATTACCTTAATTGTCTTGACGCAGACGTGATTATCTTGCTGTGCTAAGAAGCACCCTAATTCCTTATGCGAAGCGTCACTTACAAATCACAAAATCTCTTTTTTTCCATCCGGCAACGCCAGCATAGGGGCCGTCACCAACCTTTGCTTCAGTTCTTAAAAGCTGTTCTCGCATTTCTCTGTCCATTCGAACTTCTCAGTCTTACGAGTAAGCCGCGTTAAAGGGGCTACTATCTTTACAACTTGAACGAACCTCCGGTAGTGACCGGCCAATCCTACCTCTGGTAGTCGACCAAACCATGGTCATCAATTCATCAGTGGTCCTTTATCCAATCCTGTCAGGATCCTCCATGGGGTCCTTCTCAACAACTATCCCTACTAGGACAATA
Source organism: Apium graveolens (assembly GCF_009905375.1). Taxonomy (NCBI): domain Eukaryota; kingdom Viridiplantae; phylum Streptophyta; class Magnoliopsida; order Apiales; family Apiaceae; genus Apium; species Apium graveolens. The sequence goes on from NC_133653.1 coordinate 55,531,897, forward strand.
TCCTCAATATCAACATCATCCGGTCCTGCATTAGGACACTCTATCGGATCCACAATCTGATCTCCAATAACTAATAAAACATCATCGCGTTGTTGCTCCTCAACCTCAGGGTTCGGAGTCCCGCTACCATATACGATAACGAACTACGCTCCTATCACGATATTTATAAGGGTTCCCATAAGGGTTTTAACTGTCAGTACTACGTTAGGTAGCCCGACTATGAACTTGGCAAGAGTTCTTATTATCTTAGTGAACTTATTATCTTAACGTCCCATCATCTCTGAGGTTTATAACGCTTAGCTCTGATACCATTTCTGTAACACCCCCAGATCCGGGGTCGGGGATCCGGGTTGTCACGAGTTCCATTTCCCTTAATAACACCCAATCTTAATAATTACTCAACTACTCTGTACTGTGACCCCACAATAAACACACACACCATACGTTATAGTCTCAGAGATGAACATCCAAAAATAACCACAAGTCATTTTATTCCACAATTATCTGCCAATACACCTTAAAAGGTTTTCTGAATAAATTTACATTTCTTTGCCATTATTACAATTCATAATTATACATAATCTGGTACATTAGAAGTTGAAAGCCTAGCCTATTGGTAGTTCCTACCTCAGCTACGGCGGCATCAATGCTTCTAGAAAACTGCGGAACGTCTCCTAATCGCTTGCGAATCGGGAGCTTGGTCTTGTTCATCCTTTCTATCTGTTATTGTGTGATGAAAGAAGAAAGCAAGGGTGAGCAGCAAGCCCACCAAAATAATATGTATAATGATTAACAATATATGAGCCTTCTCATAGCACTCATGAAAGTCTTGGTCAAAAGAAATGAACCAAGTTTGATATCTTAATGCGATGAAGTCGCAAAATATTCAGTATATATACATATATACTTTTCAAAATATTGGAAGTCCTCTTCCATGCATAATATACACAAAGTCCCAGTGTATAACTGTATAAAAAAAATATCATTGCAAGGTGATCTCATATATCTAACCTTGTCTCAACGTTTTTCTGAAAATCTTTGTCATTCATAAGACAATTATTAATTAGATATAAGTTTAAAAGATGAGGTTACCAAATACCCCAATATACTTATATCTTTCCCAATACTACTTGAACTACCACCGTTCAAGTTATAATCAGTTTCAAAAGTTCATCACATAGATGAGACTACAAGACAAGATTTGAATAGATTCAATCTTTGAATATCATTATAAATAATGAAGTTACGAGATACTTCATTAAATCCCGATATATATATACACCTATATATATATACATTTCATACACTCCTTGAAAACCTCTGTTATGAAAATTATAAACAGAGTTGCAATATCCAATGAATTTGGAAAGGAGAAAACCTTGGCATAAACCTGATATCTTGCTGATCAGGCAAAGATACCAATAAGTAACCTTTTCTACTAGTAGATGGACGAATTCCCCACTGGTCATCACCCTGGCCGCATTAGGACCTATGCTGGACTGCCACTCAGCCACTTATGCATTTGATGGACTCCCACTGAGCCACTTACACTATCATGGACGCCCACTGAGCCCATGTTGCTTATGCCGACTCAATAGATGGACTTACTTCCCGAACGTTGGGTAAGTAATCAATTCATTTACCAAAACTGCAACCTTGTTGCGAATATAAAATACACCACAGAGCCGGATTCCTCAGGTTTTGAACGAGTATTTAAATCCCCTTTAAAGGAAGATCTTAAATATAAAAATGAGTTTTGGGATCCGCTCTAACTTTTAAAAATCATTTTGAAGACTCGAAAACACTTTAAAGAGTGTTTGGAGTAAAGCTGATTTAATGAAGTAAATCAGTCCCCAGAATATTTAGAAAATGACTGAATATTATTATTTAAATAATATTCCCATAAAGAATAATCTTTTATAAAAATAATTGAAGTAGAAGTTTTAAAACTTATACTTGAAACGAGTATTAAATAACCAAAGATATACTTATATGAAAGTATTATCTTTATTTGAATAATCAAAAATAAGTTTGATTATTAACACCTTATTCTTTAATAAAATAAAGAATATATTTCAGCAAATAATCGGAGTCATAGATCCTCAAATGAATATTCAAATAATATTCATTAAATAATATAAACTGAGTCATAAGCCTTCGAATGAATATTCAAATAATATTCAGATAAATAAATAAAAGGAGTCATACGCCTTCGAATAATATTCAAAATAATATTCATTAATAAAGTAAAAGGAGTCATAAGTCCTCGAATGAATATTCAAAATAATATTCAATAATAAAATAAAGTTAAAGTTATCGAATAAACCTTATTCGATTAATAGTTTTAAAAACTATATCCATATATATATATATAAATAAATATATATATATATAATATACTCGGGAACATCGACTCCCGGTTTAGAAATATGTTCACCTTTTATCCCCTATACTAAGGGTATACGCAACTACTTGCTTATTTCTAGCATAGGTATTATGCAACTATAAGCATTGAAATCAACAGATAGATAACCAGATTACGAAACAAACATGCATATATACCATATTAGCATGCTCCAATATATCGCAAAATTTGCTAATAACAATCATGCAATATCCCAAGATAATGCATATACATATATTTACATCACAGCAACAGTATAACGGGTAGAAAACTTGCCTGAGCGACTGGGGGTTACGAATGGCTCGGGACGAGTCTGGTAACCTATAAGCAACAAGTAAGTTGGAATTAAACCAAAGTCACTTGTAAATCTATACTTTAACTAACTTAGACTCTAACGCTTGTTTTGCGCTCACTGATTCGCTTAAGTCACTCGGGTACCCTCGGCTCCACCATTTTTAATAATTTAACCTTTACGAGTTTTAAAGCGATTCCTTCGCGAGTGTCTTACCAACTGCCTAACACACTTACCATAAATGTTTCATACATTAATTAACCCTTTTTGGTCTTTAACCTATGTTTCAAAGTAAGGCGAGGGGAAAAGTTTCGTTCGCAAAATGCCGTTACTTGAAACGGTCGTTTCTCCTAAACCGTGCATCGGAATCGAACGAACTACATATCAAAACGAAGCTCGTAACATGAGCTATCTAAACATGGCAGTGGTCATAATCTAGCAGGGGGTTCTCGGGTCCTAATGTTATGCACAAAAACAGTCTACAGAAAATCGGACGTTACGACGGCTATGTTTACGCGATTTCCCAAATTTAAACCAATTCAATCAACCACAATTTCAACTCCAATTCAAAACCCAATCAAACCTCCAATTAAACTACACCACAACAGCCCCAAATCAACTCAATATTACCAATTTATTCATCAACACCAAGTCAAAAATGTGACCAAGAACTTCAAATCTAACAAGCATCACTCCTAACTCCAAAATCAACAAAACCACTTACTAAACAAAGCTCTATCATGAGTACACACTCATTACACTAACCCATCATCTAACATTATGAAATCCAAACCAACAAAACTTAATACTAAGGGTTTGAGAAGTTATACCTTCCTTGGAGAGTGGAGAATCAAGAGAATGGCTTGGAATCACCCTTAAAGTCCTTATCCAAGCTTAATCTAAACAAAACTTCAAGAACACAAATTTTAGTTCTTGAAAACACTATTCACCATCTTCTTTCATGATTTATAGAAAAACATTGGCTTGGAATTAGAAGCTTAAACTTATAGGAAGTATGTAACTATCCATGGGGAAGCTTAGATAATTACCTTGCTAAATAGTAAGTGGAGGAGCTTGGACTTTCATTTTTTAAGAAAACCACCCGAGAGCATGAAGAAGAAGAAGAGAGAATTTTGTGTTTTGGCTTGATTTGCTTTTGGTTGGTTGATTTTTGTTGTTTGTTTTAGTGAATTACCTAGTTGCCCTTGGTTTTGTGTGGTTAAAAAGTCACCACATCTCCTTCCTTTCTTGTCATGCCTATGTCACCTTGCACATGTCATAATGCTCCCACTTGTCCACACCTTGTGGTTTGATGATGTCACAATCCCTGGCTTCTTGTACAAGCTTGTCTCTTGGTCACTTATTTGTTTTACGGTTCGCTTATCTTTCGTTCTCGTTTATCGTTTGAGGGATCATACCCGGGATCTTATTACTTAGGTTCCCTTAACCTTTCTCAATATATTATATTCCTTTTATGATCCTCTCCTATAATCCTTTAATTTCAATCCTTTTTATCCTGTTACCTTATACTCAATTCTCTCCGTATCCTGTGGATTTCCGAGAAAAATCAAAGTGTTCGGAATTGGATTCTGACGATCTTTACATACACTTATATACCACATAGAGTACTAATAATATCCCATAAGATCAATAACAGAACCCCTACATAGCGTGGCATGAAAAGTTTTCTCGTTCAGCAAAAACACTATTCATAAGGGTTTCAAAATTTCTCAAAAATTAGGGTTATTACATTTGGTCTAGCAAAGAAGCAAGAAAAATCAGCCATTCATCACTCTCAAGTCAGGCAAATCTCTGTGAATGATATGAGCATGAATAATCTGGAAAGAGGCCAGCCATCCTGCATCAAATCTCCAAAGGATGAACTAATTTTGAAGCCAAAGGTGAACTATCCAAAATCTTCACTAAAGAACCCTTTGGACACAGTGTATGAGACACCAAAGCCTAATGAGAAGAAGCTGTTGGCCAGGTCTATAGCATTCTACAAGGATCCTGCAGATTCAGTTCTAAAAAGAAGAATTTCCAAGATTTTCAGAATTGGTAAGGAATTTTGTGTGGTGGCTGGACACCCTCATTTTCATGAAACAAAAAGGGAAGAAAAGACAAGACTGAAGCAAGAAAAGAAGCAAGCTGCTCTAGATGCTAAAAAGCTCAAACAAAAGAAGGAGCAAGCTGCTATCTTGGCCAAGTTGCAAGCTGTGAAACCCACACAACGAATTTCCGCACAACCATCTGTAATTGCTGAATCTCAAGGTCAAGTAATGCAAAATAAACCTCCTTAGACAAAAAAGCCAAGGTACAAGCAAAGAATCAAGAGAAAATTGGATTTCAGTAATGAGGAGATGGAAGGATACTTTCCCAAAGAGTCTACTTCTACAACAACTCAAACATCCATGCCCTCTGTGGCACATGAAGAATTCAAGATAGATCCATCCAAGAATTTCCATGGTGAACCTATCATTCCAAAGGATGAGCCAATAGACTGGGATAGTCTACCAATTCCTGAACTCAATCTACCTCACTTCATGAAGCCAATAAAGACAAAGACCAGAGCAGTCAAGAAAGTGAAGCCCTCAGCTCTCAGATCCAAGTCCCTAACAAAAGCTCAAACCATAGTCAACAAGGGAGACATCATGTACATTTGTGACATCAAGGAATTCTCAGATCTAAACCTCTATCTAGATGAACTGGAAGAAGTTAGAGGGATTGATGCTTACAGGAATCTACTTGAAAGGTTAGTATTCAAGTACAAGGGAGGAAAAGAGATACAATGGCCACTTCACAGGATCCTTCAAGAAAGCCAATCTGTGCTGATAAAGGTTTATTCATCATTTAAGAAGAACTTTGGATTCAATGTGACATCTAGAAGACTGGTTCTAAAGAAGATTGAAGAACTGAGGAGTATTAGAGCCAACGATACACTCCCAAAGATTCTAACTATTCCTTTCACTGGAAGTAAAGTGCATCTAAGGCCCTACTGGCTGATGGAATTCATGGATGATAAGGGAGTTAAAAGATTCTTCAGATTAGAAGACCAGTTGAGCATCTCTAGCAATGAGACTCTTTTGGAAATGCAAGGAATGCTAAATCTCTCAGAATCTGATGAACTTGAGTTCCACAGACAGCTCCAAAATCAGATAGATGAAAACAACAGGAAGCTTGGGAAGAGATCCAGATCATCAAGGAAATAGATCAATCTGCTCAGACTAGAGGAGCACCTTGAAAAAGACTGTGATCAAATCTTTGTACTCTTTGTCTTGTAAATTTTTCAAGTGATTTTTGCAGCACTTTACAGTTTTATCTACTTCCACTTAAATTTGTATTCTTAGGGTGTTTTGTTATCATCAAGTTTCTCTTAATTTATGGCTACAATTCTAGTAGACATAAATTCGGCGAGATTATTGGGAAAATGTTGTGGACTTGATGATTTCATTAACAAAACACCTTAGTAGATTTTACTTAGTGAAAAATGTAGCACTCAAAGGATAATCAAATATAGTCCCGACGGATGACTAAATATAGTCCCGACAGATGATGATTTGACATCCATCGAGTGAGTAGCTTATGTAACAATAAGTCATGTAGCACATTTCTGCAAACAACTTTGTATAGATTCTGTAGTAGCATATAAGTCATGTTGACTTTAATTAGATATGCATAATAGGTTGATTAATTATAAATAGATGATGTCTTGTAATTCTGCATAAATGAAATAAAGTCAAGTTCCAAATAGCTACATGACAGATGATCAACAAAGCTACCTGACGGATGATCAACAAGGCAACCTGACGGATGATCATGTACCTGACGGATGATTTATTCAAACATCTGTTAACAGTGACAACACAGTCACATGCGTCGAGTGTTTGCAAAAGGAATGTGGCAGCCTATCAACTGGGTTTTTGAGAACAAAGAAGCATTGTCATTTTCATGCTATTATGAAGATATTCAAAGATGCTGGAATAGAGTAATGAAGTAGCATAGTATTAGACTTGATAAGTTTTGTTTTATTATCTTGTCTTATTACAGTGTAATCTTGGTAATATATAAACCAAGAGTAGCAAGTAGAACAACAAGAAGATGAAGCATACATTTTCTCAGAGAAACAATTGTAAGCTGTATCCTTTAGCATTTCTCTGTAAGTTTAGTTGTTCTTATTTCTAAGCAGCTGTGAGCTATTCAAGCTTCACAGGATTTTCTCGATATATATATATATATATATATATATATATATATATCTGGTGGATACATTCAAATCCACCAGAAAGTTTTAAAGACTTGTGTCTTCATTACTTTGTGTTTTGATTCATTTTTAACTTATCATTCCGCACTTTGCAAATCAAAACACTCACATATATATTTTGAGTTAGAATATTTTATAATTCAAAAAAAAAAGTTTCAAGAATTCCATTCAACCCCCCTTCTGTAATTCTTGTTGCATTTTTAGGGACTAACAGAAATACCCAAGTCAAATGAGGTCAAACCTAAGAAACCAAAGAAAAAGGCTAATAAGGCAAGACCCAAGGAAACTTGGGTACCAAAATTAACTTGATTTAATTTTGATGTGTGCAGGGAAACAGAAAGAATCTTTGGTATTTGGATAGTGGGTACTCAAGGCACATGACTGGAGATTCTACCCTGCTTATTGGGTTCAAGGAACGAGCTGGCCAAAGTATCACTTTTGGAGATGACAGCAAGGGTTATACTGTGGGATATGGCTTGATTTCAAATGATAATGTCATCATTAAAGAGGTTGCCCTAGTGGATGGACTCAAGCATAATTTGTTGAGTATCACCCAGCTTTGTGATAAGGGCAACTCAGTCACTTTCAATTCTGAATCCTGTGTTGTGACCAAAAAGAGAAGCAACAAAGTGGTTCTCACTAGAATAAGAAAAGGAAATGTGTACTTAGTTGATTTCAACTCATCAAATACAGAATCTGTCACTTGTCTATTTAGCAAGGCAAGTCAAGATAAAAGTTGGCTATGGCACAAAAAGCTGTCCCATCTAAACTTTAAGACCATGAATGAGCTAGTCAAGAAAGATTTGGTTAGAGGTATTCCTCAAGTGGAGTTTTCAAAGGATGGATTATGTGATGCCTGCCAGAAAGGAAAGTAAATTGAAGCATCATTCAGAAAGAAGCTTGATTCAACTATTGAGGAACCTTTGCAATTATTGCATATGGATCTGTTTCGACCAGTCAATGTGTTGTCTATCTTAAAGAAAAGATATTGCCTAGTAATTGTAGATGATTTCTCAAAGTTCTCTTGGACATATTTCTTAAAATCCAAGGATGAAGCTAGTGAAATCATCATCAATCACATAAGGCAAGTCAACAATCATCCAGATTTCAAAGTAAGAAGAATCAGGAGTGACAATGGAACTGAGTTCAAAAATTCTGTGATGAGATTGTTTTGTGAAGAAAATGGGATCATGCATGAGTTTTCTGCAACTAGAACTCCATAACAAAATGGAATGGTGGAAAGAAAGAACATGTCTCTTATTGAAGCTGCAAGAACTATGCTGGAGGAATCAAAGTTACCAACTTATTTTTGGGCTGAAGCTGTAAATACTGCATGCTACACTCAGAATATTTCTTTAGTTAATCAAGCCAAATGCATAACACCCTACCAGTTGTTCAAGAACAGGAATCCAACATTAAACTTTCTAGATGTCTTTGGCTGTAAATGTTATATCTTAAGGAATCAAACTGATCAACATGGAAAGTTTGATGCCAAAGTAGATGAAGGAATTTTTGTTGGATATGCTGTTGGAAAAGCATATAGAGTCTACAATCTAAGAACCAACATTGTTATGGAATATGTACATGTTATGTTTGATGATAAAAAGATTGAAGGACTGCAAGATGGAGATTTCCATGAGAGCCTCAAATTTGACAATGTGGAGATGATTTGTGAAGACAGTGATGATGATAGTGATCATGAAATAATGGCTAAGGATAATGCAGAAAATACTATCTCCAACGATGCACAAAATTCAGCATCAGTCAAGTTGCATAATGCATCATCCGTCGGTAGACAATCAGCTTCATCCGTCGGGATACAAAGTGCATCATCCATCAGACCAATGAGAGAAGCAGAGGGTCAAAACAGATCACTTACAGAAAGAACCCCTTCTTCAAATCAAAGATTCACAAACTCAGGGGGAGTTTCTCCTAATCAAAACCCAGTCATACATCAAGACAATGATGTGGCCTCTTCATCAAGAGCTAATCTACCTCAATAGAGAAAATGGACCAGAGATCATCCTTTTGAGCTCATTATTGGTGATGCATCTTCTAGAGTTCAAACAAGAAAAGCAACTCAAGAAAAATGTCTATATAGCAGCTTTCTCTCAAAGGAAGAACTAAAGAAGGTAGAAGAAGCTCTGTTGGATCCTGATTGGGTTCTAACTATGTAATAGGAGCTAAACCAATTTGAAAGGAACAAGGTTTGGAAGCTGGTACCCAAGCCTAAAGGAAAGAATCCAATTGACACCAAGTGGGTATTCAGAAACAAGATCGATGAAAATGGCATAGTTATCAGGAACAAAGCTAGATTGGTTGCTAAGGGATACTGTCAATAAGAAGGAATAGATTTTGATGAAACTTTTGCTCCTGTTGAAAGACTTGAAGCCATCAGAATTTTCTTAGCCTATGCATCCCATGCCAATTTCAAAGTCTATCAAATGGATGTCAAAAGTGCCTTTCTGAATGGAGATTTGGAGGAGGAAGTCTATGTCAGTCAGCTTCCTAGTTTTGAAGATCCAAATTTTCCAGAATATGTCTACTATCTTTTAAAAGCACTTTATGGATTGAAGCAAACACGTAGAGCCATTACTTTCTTTCTTCAAGTTAAGCAAGTTAGTGATGGAATATTCATTAGTCAAACCAAATATATTTTTGATCTTTTAAAGAAGTTTGATATAATGGATTGCACATCTGTAAAAACTCCCATTGCTACTACAACTAAACTTGAATTAAATGCAACTGAAAAGTTTGTGGATATTTTAAGCTATAGAGGCATGGTTGGCTCACTTTTGTACTTAACAGCTAGTAGGCCAGATATAATGTTTGCTACTTGTCTTTCTGCTAGATTTCAGGCCGATCCTAGAGAATCTCATTTAGTAGCCATTAAGAGAATTTTCAGATATCTTAAGGGAACACCAAAACTTGGTATTTGGTACCCTAGAGATTCTGATTTTGATCTAACTGGTTATTCAGATACAGATTATGCAGGCTGTAAAATTGATAGAAAAAGTACAACAGGAACCTGTCAATTTTTAGGAAACAAACTAGTATCCTGGTTCAGTAAAAAGTAAAATTCAGTTTCTACTTCTATAGCTGAAGCTGAGTATATTGCTGCTAGTACTTGCTGTGCACAAATTTTATGGATGAAAAACCAACTGTTGGACTATGGTCTGCAAGTGGACAGAATTCCTATTTTCTGTGATAACACAAGTGTATTTTCCATCACTGAAAATCCAGTTCAGCATTCAAGAACAAAGCACATAGACATCAAGTACCACTACATTAGGGAACATGTGATGAATGGTATTGTGGAACTTCATTTTGTTCAAAGTGAGAAGCAGCTTGCAGATATCTTTACCAAGACACTTGATGAATCCACCTTTACTAGGTTGGTAAGTGAGCTAAGTATGTTTAATTACTCTTAAATTATTTTTGACAATTTTTCAAGTTGTAATGCAGCCAGAAACTTAATTGATTTTTCTGTTTTAGATGAAATTTTGGCTAAGTCAAAATTTATATCTTGACGGATGTTCATTATCCATCGATTTTGATCATCCGTCGAAATATAATAGCTTGGTAGAAATTAATTACTTTTCTAGATTATTTTATACCTGACAGATAATTGCTTTATTCTCATCTGTCGAATTGTCTACATCTTAGCCGTTAAAGTTCTGAACATTATCCATCGAATATACTTACAGTCTGTAAGTATATCATGACGGATAATTGATAGAATTTTGACAGTTTATTTTTTTTAAACGGCTATTTTGGGTAATTCTCATTGGGTCTTTAATTTTTATCCCATTTTATCTGAGAATACATAAAAGGTTTACTTCAAGTTTATTTTAACTTTTATCTTTCTCTATTGCAATTAACTGCTATCTTCTTCCTCAAAGCAAAATCCTCTTTCTCTCTGCAAATTTCCTTACTTTTACAATGGCACCAGTAGTCAAAATCATGTCTCTGTCAGGATTCATTTATGAGAAGAACAACTTCGTAGCTCTTGTGAACAAAGAAATTCCAACCTCTGAGGATTTTCACAAAATGATGGATTTTGTGAAGGGATGCAAACTTAGTTATGCCATGCTGGAATCACCCACAATCTACTGTGAAGTTGTGGAGGAGATGTGGACTTCTGCTGTATATCAAGCAACTGACAAAACCATAACTTTCACCAAGGTAAGGAACATTGCATTAACAGTGATATTATCAAAGCATGCTTTAAAATTCCTGATAACACTACTACTAAACCACACACAGATGCTAAAATAGTTAATTTTCTTATTCTATGGGCTATGCACTTCCTACCACTAAGTTAAGTGAGATTGGGAGACTAGGTCTTAGGAAAGAGTCAAGTTATTTGTGTGATGTAGTTACCAAGGTGTTTTCTGGTAAAATAAGTAACTGTGATTCTGTCAACACTAAAATGCTTAACATACTTTACATGCTTCTTACTGATAAGTATTATAATTTTAATGATGCTATCATGTTTGAGTTAGGATACAAGTTAGAGGAGATTAATAAGAGATCTAAGCATGTTTATTATGCTAGATTCCTTATGATTATTGCTAACCATGTATGTGAAAATCTTGTAACTGAGAACCCAACCAACAAACTGAATTGTTGGGTTCAAGAAAGACGAGTGATTGCAGATTTAAACAGAGCTGATCATCACAAGGAAGTACCCCTTGTTTATTTGCCTATCATGGATGGCCCTCAGGTAAGTGAGGTAAATACTTTTGTCTCTATTCCTCCTACCTCTCAAATTTCTTTGCCATTGACTGTGGCTATGGCATCTGTATCATTGACCCAACAGATGCCTACCCAAGCCACAAAATCCAAAGTTTCAAAATCCAAATCAAAGAAACCACACTCTGATGTCTCTCAAAAGATGCCAATTTGAAAATCTACCAAAACCAAAGAGGGGAGTGTGAAGGGTGGTGAGGGACAGGGTGATCATAAAAGAAACCCTAAGAATAAGGATGGAGAGGTGAGTGTACCCAAACCTAGCCACACCATAGTTTCCCAACAAACTGTGGTGCTTAATAAGGAAATGAGCATATCTCTAGTTTCATCCTTCCAAAAGGATGCTACTATTGAAACAAGCTCCCAACCAGGAGCACAAGCCAAAAGGGTAAGGGACACAGATTCACCACAAACTTATACAAGAAAGAAGAAAGCTAGAAAACTTGGGGATGCACAGGGATCACACACAGTGCAAACCGCAGCTAAAGAATCAGTCACTGTACCATCTCAAATTCAGTTTGATGTGGCTCTAATAAATATGGAGTCACGGTCAAAATCTTTAACAATAGAAGAACCAAACACACAAAACTCTCCCACCAATTCTCTGGATGTGGATATGATTCACACATCAATTCCTGATTCTCCTTCCTTAACTTTGTTGGAGAAGCCAAAATTCAGTGCAAGTGAGCATCATCTTTTAGATTATTTGTTGGCTCACTTGCCAATTCTTTTAAGAACTGTTGAAACTTATGTACCTAAATTATCATCAATCTGCACAGAGTCTACAATAGTTTCCACTCAAAACTCTATCATTTCCTCTATTCCGGTGGATATTGTTCGTCTGTCGGTTAGTGATTGTATCCTGACGGATGTGCCTCATAGCAGTCATCCGTCGGCTAGCCTAACTACTACCCCGAGGGATGTTCCTAATCCTTCAGTACTTACCACACAAATTGAATTTTCAAAAAGTGTTACAAGTGTAGATTAGTTAGTAGTTGTACAATCACTCTTAGGACTGAGGGAAGGGAGTGAACATAGTGAGAGGCCGAGTTGCTCTCAGGCAAAATGAGAGGAAATGAGAAAAACAATGCAGTCTATTTCTTCCAGCCTGGAAAAAGTGAGTGAAGGGAGTTCCACCTTAGTAGGTGAAGGTGAGGGTGTGAGGGTGGTGAGCTAGGGGGAGCCCTTGATGCAAAAAGAGAGAGAAAATGAGAGAAAAGCAGGTACAGGAGAGATAAGGATGGAATCCATTGCTAATGAGTCAATGAATGTCAGTGATGTAGAAAAAGAGAGACTATTTCTCAAAGAATATCAAGCTGTAATTGATTCTATCTCTTTGGATGCTGAGACATTTACTCATCCTGTTACAACATATCAAATTTTGGCTGGACAGGGCAATGAGGAGGCTGAGAAGCTACTAAACTTGGTGCATACTACAACTTCAATGCAGAGGGCTAAAGATGTCATCACAACCATGCCAGCCCCAGCTAGTGATGATGTTAACTATGGAACTGGTGGTTCTAAAGATCTTTTTGGGGATGAAGATGGTGATGCAGAAGAGTTTATGGATATAGGGGGAGAAGCAGGCCCTAGCTCCAGTTCAAACACTCCATCTTGGGTGTTTTCCAAGGAATGTGATGAGCATCACTTCAAGTCTACTCTCTTTCACATCATTCAACAAACACAGACAGCTCTTCAAGCCACCACCAATGCCAACACCAAGAAACTTCTACAGGCACATCTCAACTCTCTCCATCTGCACAAAATCCAGTCTCTTTAACATAATCAGGATGACACTGCCATTAAAACTGAAATAGATCAAGTCAAGCAGGCTGTTTCTGACAGATTGGATTCCAAGTTTCCAAACACAACGATGCTTGACATACAGAAACAACTCAGGAAAAATACTGATCTAACCATGAAGGTAGACTCCCTGGATACAAGATTAAAAGCACTGAAAGCTTCTCTCACTGCAATTCATTTACATCAAGCCCAGCAAACTCAGTTGCTTCAAAAGTTAGTGGTTGCACAAACTTCTACCTCCACTCAACTTGATGCTAACAAAAAGGGGGAGAAAGACTTACTTGTCCCAGTTAGTCGAGGAGAGCCAATCAGTGAGGGGGGGAATGTGCTAAACATACAAGTTAGTCAAGTAATTGTTCCAGAAATTACTTATCCTAAGCCACCAGTCATGGACAACATTGATCTGATCCAGATAGCAGCTGCTAATTTGGATTTAAAGACAAATTTCAAGAAGCTAGATGTTGCAGCAGTTGAGAAGGAATTCAATGACAAATGGAGGAAGATTGATGAAGAAATCATAAAGAAATTTGGTCCAATTGAGAAGCCAAACAAGACCTTTAATCACTTCTCCCAAGTCAAGAAAATCTCTGTGAATGACATGAGTCTAGGTAATATGGAAAAGGGCCAACCTTCATGCACAAAGTCTCCAAAAACCAACTTGGTTTTGAAGCCCAAAATAAATTATCCAAAGTCATCTGACAAAAATCCCTTGGATCTTATGTTTGAGACTCCAAGGCCAGATGAAAAGTGTGGTGCCCTCCAAACCCGGGTCAGAAGTTTGGGGTCCACACATACACACACCTTATATATAACCTGCTTATAACAATAATAAAGATAATAATAATATGCAGTGACCCTACTTACCAACTACCACGGATCGCAACAGGTTAAAGAATGTACACAAGCTAAACACACACTTATATTACAAACCGTTTAAATCCCAACTATTCAAACTCAAAACTGAGTATTAAACATTATTACAAACTTTTACAAACTTAAATTATCTCAAAAGATGCCTACTAACTTAACTCAATTAACCTGAACCCCTAGCTCTCGCGCTGGACTGGGGATCCTCGCTACCAACTGGTTCCTTCTTAACTGGAAAAGAACATAAACAACATTGCATAAATGAGCTAACTAGCTCAGCAAGTCACAATGACAAGACTGAGAATAATGATCATCAAGTGAAAAGGGTTATGATATCAAGTCAACAATTAATTATGATTTAGAATTGGATATTATAATTTAATTTTAAAAACCAAGGTTAGGTTGCTGATCAGTCACACACTAACCCCGAGCAAAGCACACAACACTGCTCTAACTACTGGATCTAAGGCACACATTGGCCTAACTTGACCATTAATATGGTCTAACCATAAATCTGGTCCACAATTTTATAAAAACAATCCAATTCTAACATAATAACAGGATAAACAATGTAAAACATTAAACAAAATCATAAATAACATGGGATTTTCGATAATGAAATGGTTTCAATCTTCACAAGGATCAATATGGCATTTTTAAAGCTTGACTGTTAGGTAATGAAAGAATTGGATAACAAAGGAATCAATGTTTCAGGGTTACAAGAATTTGGTATTTCAAAGCACAAGATACAGTGATTTGAATATACAAGTAAATCGGTTCAGTGTTTGCTATTTAGTTTGTATGTATTTGTGGAGTAGTATCGTATATTGGTGGCATATATTGGTGGTACGTATTTGGTTATACAACAATCAATGGTTTAGAAAGAATAAGGTTTACGGCTCAAGTTCAATAACTGGAATCAGGGTTTAGGGTTCAGTGCTTCAAAGCACTTGCAACATACAACAGGACTATCAATCAACTACAATGTATCTCGAGAAAATTCAGAACACTTGCCTGGTACTAGCTTGCTATACTGTACTAACTCCCAATCACAACCGTCTTACTCCTCGACTATCTGTTTCCCTTTCCTACGCCTTGCCTCTTCTGCTCACATATCATAAGCATCCACCAATACTCAACTTATACGTATCTATTCGATACACACTTCTATCTACCCATTGTCTTACCCAAATCCGATTAACGGATTGAAAGTTATGCTATAAACAAGTAAACATCGAACACATAGATCGACAGTCAAACAACAAGTCACATATAGCACATAACACGTCAAATAATCAATGACATATCATTTATAGAGGAGTCTCGGGTTATAAACAGGCTTTCGGGTATTTAAAATAATTTTTAAAACATTTTTCGGAATTAAAACGGGTCGTTGGATCAAGTTCAGGGTAATAAACAGGGTTCGGTTGGCCAAATCTGGCTTCAAAATAATTTTATAATAATTATCGAGCCTTGAAAATAATTTAAAATAATAATTTAAAGCTCGAAACTATTTTTTAGAATTTTTAAATCATTTTTAAATAATTAAATCTAATTAAATAATTAATTAAAATCAATTAATAATTAATTAAATCAATTAATCAATTAATTTTCGAATGAATTGACTAATTAATCAATTAATTATTAACTAAAACCAATTAACTAATTAATTCAGATTTATTTTCGAATTAAAAATAATTTTTGGAAATAAAATAATAATTTTTGGAATTTTCAGAAATTAAAAATGAATTTTAATAATTAAAATAAATAGAAAATATGATTTTTAAACATTTTTAAAACAGGAATCCTAGTTTTGAAACTTCTGGAAACCTCAGGGACTAATCTGCATCGTCCCCAATAGTTAAGGTACCAAACTGTAATTTTGTAGGGAGGTCGCCGAAAAATGTTCTGTCTCGCCGGAGAAGATGATTCCGGCGTCCTCACCTCACCAACACCTCCAGATCATAACTACACAATACCAGGAACATAACCACACAATACCAGGAACATAACCATGCCATCAAATCACACAACCCATCCCTGAGTTGGCCGGAATTTGGCCGAGAAGTTCGCCGGATTCCGGCGAACTCGACGTAACTTTAAAAATTCAACTCCCTTTGATTTACGAATCCTCTGTTAACGAGCTATATAACAATCGATTGGAAATTTCATAAGGAACACAACCCACTATATATCAACAACTGATAGCCCCTACATCAAAAGCCCTAAATTTTAATTAAGAACATTCATACGGGTTATAAACCCTAATTTCAAAATTCGAAAATCAAACTCAATTTTGAACATGTTATTGAACTCCAAATCAGTCATATAATATATCAAAATCATCAGGAAAACAAGCTCTACAACATGCAATCATCAAATCATTCAAACAATCATCCGAACAAAAATTCATATTTTTAATCAAAATAATTCGAAAGTAATAAAGATATAGAAAATAAACCTTGATTTCTGCAGTTCTGAAACTTGAAGAAACTGATAGAACACTCCGAGACCTTCGTTTTGGTTACTCAAGCTTTGAAAACGGAGATCACTAACACCTTCAAATTGCTGTTTGATTCTCAGAAAGGTTTATGAATATAAGAATTTTCTCTGGAAAATTATATAATTACTGTTTGCAAATGATTTTCGGTACGAAATAAAATACGGTAAAGGCTATTTATAATTACGGAAAATTAGTATCCCGTTGGATCATTCCGGATATAAAATGGTACGTTTATTTATAAAAACTGATCCAAACGGTACCGGTTTTCGGGATAATTATCCAAACCAGTACAATTTATACTGCGGTCTTGGTCTCAACCCCTGGTTACATGTATTACGAGGTGATAATTGTGATATTTTAATAAAAAGATCATGTTTATCGAAAATACGAGTTTTTTGATTTACCGAAACGAATAATGTATCGAAAATGTTGCGTTGGGACCCGTGCAGGACAAACCGTACGCCGGATCGAAAAATTCGAAACATGGAAAATGCTCGAAATATTGCAATTAGGTTAGGAAGGAGTTTTCGGAAGAGTTTCGGGTTATAAAAACGTAAAAACGGATGACGTCGGTTCGTTCCCGATTATATAAAATAGTTTTTAAATACTCGGAAAAAGATGTTATAAAATCCATATATTTCCTATAAAATCATAAATCAACATAAAAATAATTAGGAAGATATGACAACTATCTATATTTTATTTTGGACACATAAAAATTAAAATACTCAATTAATATTATTTTTTTAACATCCAAACACATTTAACACTTAACAAATAATTCATAGAATAAATACTGAACATACATAATAATTATTTATTAGAAAAATAATTACACGATATATCCCGGATATTACATCCTTCCCCCTTTAAAAGGATTCTGTCCTCAGAATCTCCTAAGAAAACAAATGAGGGTACTTTGCTCTCATATCACTTTCTAACTCCCAGGTTGACTCTTCAACCTTTGGGTTTCTCCACAATACTCTTACTAACTTTACCACTTTATTTCTTAATACTTTCTCTCTTTCCTCTAGAATTTCTATCGGACTCTCTACATATGACAAATCTGCCTGAAACTCTATTGGCTCATATTCTATTACATGCCTGGAGTCTGGATTATACTTCTTAAGCATCGATACGTGAAAAACATTGTGAATGTGCTCCATGTGCGGAGGTAACGCCAACTCGTAAGCTACTTTTCCAACACGCTTTAAAATCTCAAAAGGTCCAACGTATCTTGGGCTCAGTTTTCCTTTCTTTCCAAATCTCGTTAATTCCTTCCACGGTGATACTTTCAGTAATACCAAATTCCCTCCTTCGAATTCCATGTCTTTCCTTGATTGATCTGCATATTTCCTTTGACGGTCTTGTGCTGCTATCAATCTCTTCTGGATAACTTCAACAACTTCCTTTGTCTGCTGTACTAATTCAGGTCCAAGTATTTTGCGTTCTCCTACCTCATCCCAATACACTAGAGATCTGCATTTGCGTCCATAAAGGGCTTCATAGGGTGGCATCCCAATACTGGCATGATAACTGTTGTTGTAAGCAAATTCTACCAGGGGTAAATGCTCGTCCCAACTTCCTTTGAAATTAATAGCATAAACACGCTACATTTCTTCAATTTTCTGGATCGTTCTTTCACTCTGGTCGTCCGTCTGTGGATGATAAGCCGTACTCATATTCAGTCTCGTTCCCAAACATTCTTGAAAACTCTTCCAAAATCTCGAATTAAATCTTTGATCTCGATCAGATACGATAGACACAGGAACTCCATGACGAACTACAATTTCCTTCAGGTACATATGGACCAACTTGTCGAGTGGAAATCTTTCATTTATAGGCAGAAAATGAGCTGACTTGGTAAGTCTATCCACTATAACCCAGATGGCATCATGATTAGCTTTTGTCCTTGGTAATCCAACTATGAAATCCATGGCAATATGCTCCCACTTTCATTCTAGAATCTCCAATGGCTGTAGTAATCCACTTGGTCTCTGATGTTCTACTTTAACCCTCTGACATGTATAACATCTGCTAACCCATTCCATAATTTCCCTCTTCATATCTGGACACCAATAATTTTCCTTTAAATCTCTGTACATCTTGGTACTCCCTGGATGGATTGAATACCTTAAATTATGAGCTTCCTGTAAAATTTCATTCTTTAACTCCGCTACTGGTGGAATCCAAATTCTAGAAGAAAACCTAAGAATACCTTGATCGTCCTTTTGCGTGCACAATTCTTCACCTACCAAACGATTTATGTCTTGCTCCATTACCTCTTCTTGACACTTTCTTATCTTATCTAACAATTCCGGTTGGAAAGTCATACTATACACTTTCGCTTCGTCAGGCTTGCAAACTCTAATCTCCAATTCCAGTTTCTGAAATTCCGTATATATCTCCTCAGGTACTGATAACACATTTAACTTTTCTTTCCGACTCAACGCGTCTGCCACAACGTTTGCTTTACCGGGATGATATTTAATCATGCATTTGTAATCCTTAATCAATTCTAACCATCTCCTCTGCCTCATATTAAGCTCCTTCTGTGTGAATATATACTTCAAGCTTTTATGATCTTTGTAAATCTCGCATTTTTCTCCATATAGATAATGTCTCCAAATTTTCAAAGCGAAAACTATGGCTGCTAGCTCCAAATCATGAGTAGGATATTTATGTTCGTGTGGTTTCAGTTGCCTTAACGCATACACAATCACCTTATCGTGTTGCATCAGAATGCATCCGAGTCCTTTATGAGAATCATCGCTATAGATTACAAAATTTCCTTGATCGTCTGGAAGTGACAAAACAGGTGTCGTGATTAATCTTCGCTTCAATTCCTGAAAACTTTCTTCGCATTTATCGTTCCATATAAAATTTTCATTTTTCCGTGTAAGCTTTGTCAATGGTGTTGCAATCCTTGAGAAATTTTGAACGAATCAACGATAATATCCCGCTAATCCCAAGAAACTTCTCACCTCTGTTGGTGTTCTCGATCTTTCCCAATTTGTAATTGCTTCAATCTTTGCTGGGTCCACTTTGATTCCTTCATTACTGACTATGTGTCCTAAGAACTAAACTTCCTCTAGCCAAAACTCACACTTCGAGAATTTAGCATATAACTTCTTTTTCCAAAAAATCTCCAAAGCTGTTCTCAAATGTTCTGCATGATCCTCTTCTGTCTTTGAATAAATCAAAATATCGTCTATAAACACAATAACAAACTTGTCCAAATATTCCTTGAAAATTCTGTTCATCAGATCCATAAACGCTGCCGGGGCATTGGTCAATCCAAAAGACATCACTAAAAATTCATAATATACATACCTTGTTCTAAAAGCTGTCTTTGGTATATCCTCTGGCTTAATCTTTAGTTGATGATATCCCGATCTTAAGTCAATCTTGGAGAAGTACTTGGCTCCTTTTAATTGGTCAAACAAATCATCAATTCTGGGTAACGGATACTTGTTCTTGATTGTAAGCTTGTTGAGCTCCCGATAGTCGATGCACAGTCTCATGCTTCCATCCTTCTTCTTGACAAATAGTACCGGTGCACCCCACGGGGATACACTAGGTCTGATTACTCCTTTCTCTAACAACTCTTGCAATTGCTTTGCTAGTTCCTTCATCTCAACAGGCGCCATTCTGTACGGGGCCTTGGATACTGGTTCCGTTCCAGGTGCTAATTCGATTGCAAACTCAATTTCTCTATCTGGAGGAAGTCCTGGTAACTCATTGGGAAACACGTCTGGAAATTCATTAACTACTGGAATATCCTCAAGTTTTGCTGGCTCCTGACTTCTATCAATCATATAAGCAATGAAATGCTCACATCCTTGTCGTAATAACTTCTTGGATTGAATCATTGTTAAGAATTTCTTTACTTGCTTCTGGCCCTTAAATGTTACTATCCTCTCGTCTGGCGTCTTCACCATTACCTTCTTATTTCGACAATCTATCTGGGCATCGTGCTTAGATAACCAATCCATTCCTAAGATAACGTCAAATTCTCCTAACTTAAATGGTATCAAATCTACACAAAACTTACTACCAGAAATCTCAATCTCATAATTCCCACAAATTTAATTAACAGATACACGTTCTTGATTTGCTAATTCCACAGTCATTATTTCATTTAAATACTCAACTGGACAATTTAACTTACTAACAAAATTTTGTGAAACAAACGATCGAGTTGCTCCCGAATCTATTAACACTTTGGCACATAAAGAATTCACATTAAGCGTACCTGCCATGACATCAGTATCCTGGATAGCGTCCTTTACAGACATGTCAAAAACTCTAGCCCTTGGAGTCTCATTCACTGCTGGGGTAGATCCCATAATTCTCAATGCATTACTGACTGGGGCTGATGTCTTGGAATCCCTGGCTATATGTCCTGGCTTCCCACATTTAAAACACGTAAATCCAATAGCTGGAACCTTTACTACTGGATTCCGAATAGGCTGATCCTTGTTTGCTGGCTCTCTCGCTGGCTGATTTCGGCACTCCCTCGAATAGTGCCCTTTTTGATTACACTTGAAACAAACTACATTCAACTTGTTATAAATTCCTCCATGTTTCTTCCCACGTACCTGACAATCTGGAAAAGTTAACCTTAACTGATTCGAATGATTCATATTGACTGGACGGTTGCCCTGGCCTCCGTCGCCTGCATTTGGTCTCTTGAAATTAAAATTTCTCCCTGGCTGAAACTTGCCCTTTTTAAAATTTGGAAACTCCCCTCGTTGTGACTGACCTCCATTCCCTTCAAATTTCCTTTTCTTACTTTCTTTTTCCTTCTGTGACATCTCACTCTCTGTCTCTGCAATCATGGCCTTCTGTACAACTCCTGCATAGGTATCCAATTCAAAAATGGCTACCTTCCCTCTGATCCATGGCTTCAGACCTTGCTAGAATCTCTTAGCCTTCTTCCTGTCAATATCCACATATGACGGCACATACCTTGACAACTCTTCAAACTTACTTTCATAATCCGCCACCGACATATTTACTTGCTTTAACTCTAAAAACTTTAGCTCCATCTGATCCTGAACAAACTGGGGGAAATATTTTTCTAAAAACAATTCCTTAAACCTCTCCCAAGTAATAACATCTGTACCTTCCAATGTCTTCACAGTCTCCCACCAATAGGTGGCCTCTGTTGGATTTTTAACGCAGCGGGGGCATGGCAAAACACTTTTACACATACAAAATCCAAATAAAAGCATACAGATCATGAATAAAAATTCGAGGGATCGAATCTAACCTTTTAAAATAATTCGGAGACAACGATCAGAGATCCTTAACAGTTGCTCCTCAAGTGTGAAGCACTCCACCGGTATCCACCAAGAAAACGATGTTAAGGAGGAGGAAGGAGGTGGAGAGAATTGGGTTTTCCAAACTTTTTTGGGTTTTCGGGTTCGATGGGGTTAGAATAAAATTAGGGTCTATAATAGTGTATTTATAGGCAAAATTTTCAGCTGAAATTTTCCCATAAATATTATTATTATTATCCCATTTATTATTCTCATTAATAATTAAAACACCTTTTAATTACTAATCCTTTTTCTAAACACTTTAGAAATAATTCTCTCTCTTGATTTAATTTCCAAAAATTAAATTCTTAAATAATAATATTAAGAACTTTTCTTAATTAATTTATAATCAATTAAATCTCATTTAATCAATTATTAAATTTGCCAATTAATTATTTATTTCACAAATAAATAATTATTAGCCATTATTAATTAATTCCTCCACCATTAAATCATTCTCTTTTTATGGTGTGACCCTGTAGGTTCAATATTAAGCCGGTAGTAGAAATAAATAATAATAAAACTATTTTATCATTATTTATATAAATTCTCTAATTTATTAAATATGATTAATTAATTAATCACATTTATTCTACATCGTGAGCGATACTTCTCAGCATATCGCGACTATCCGGATAATATGAATTCACTGCTTAGAATACCAAGAACCTATTCAGTGAATAGTTACCGTACAATAAACTCCTTCTACCCTATAATGTCCCGATTAAATACAAGGCATGGATCTCGTGTCAAGCCTATCTAATTCAATCACTTTGCTTACCATTTACTATGCGTAGTTCTATGCAAATTAGAAACTCATTTCTAATTTCATTTACTCTGGCCAGAGATTCCTGAACTAGCATAAGTGGATCAGCCTTGAACATTCGCTTCCTTCACTGGAAGGGGTAGATCCTTTATTGATCATACACTATCTTCGTGTACAAATTCCTATACCCAGAAGAGCCCTAATAATTGTCCCTGGAGACTAAGAACTAAACCAAAGCATAGTTCAGTGTACACAAGATGACTATGATGACCTCAAGTCTAAGGATACTTGTACAACTATCACTATGTGAACAACTGCTGACACGTGAGTGAACTCCATCAGTTGTCCAGCTGTGTGAGTCATGTTCAGTGAACTTATTCTATAATAAGCACCTACATACTAGCTATAGTGTCACCACACAAATGTCTATGAGAACAGACATCCTTCATAATGAAGCAAACGTAGTATGTACCGATCTCTGCGGATTATTAATTACCAGTTAGTAATCCTACGACCAGGAACTATTTAAGTTTAGAGTTATCATCTTTTTAGGTCTCACTATTATGATCTCATCATAATCCATAAAAAGCTTTACTCTAAACTATGGTATATCTTATTTAAACACTTAAATAGATAAAGCCCGTAATAAAAACAAAACAAGTCTTTTATTAATAACAATAAAATCAAAACAGATTACATAAAAGTTATTCCTAAATCCTCATACATGATTGGACTTAGGACATATTCCTTTCAATCTCCCACTTGTACTAAAGCCAATCACTCTGGTATCTAATACCTATCTTGTCTTTATGACGATCAAAGTGACTTTCATAAAGTAGCTTTGTGAGTGGGTCTGCTATGTTGTTATGTGTGTCAACTCTAATTCAATACAATATAAGAAATGTTACCGCGCTCCCACTAACCCTTTTGTAGACGCATGGTTCATCTACGTTTTTGATAAAATCAAACTCTTTGATTGTCTCATCAAAACGAATGTTCCATCTTTCGAGAAGCTTGCTTTAAACCACATATGGTTCGCAGTAGCTTACACACTAGGCTTTCATTTCCCTTGGAAAGAAAACCATCTGGCTATATGCCAGATCTCATAGTCGTAGTAAGCAGCAATCGCAAGCAAAATCCGAACTGATTTTAACAGGGCTACAGGTAAAAAGTTTCATCAAAGTCAATCCATTGCCTTTGTTTGAATCCTTTTGCCACAAGCCTGGCCTTATAGGTCTCCACCTGGCCATCTGCTATAATCTATCTTTTATATACCGTATACATAGATTCCATTCTGGATTTCATGGCACTTTGCCATTTCTCTGAGTCAACACTACTCATAGCCTCATTATAGGTCACAGGGTCATCATCATCAATGATCGACAACTCATTGTCATTCTCAATGACAAGGCCATATTACCTCTCAGGTTGGCGAGACACTCTCCCTGATCTATGAATGGGCTGTTCCATAAAAGGTTGTTCAGTCAGAACAGGTGTTTCCACTTGATCCGTAGTAGTTTGTGCTTCTTGAACTTCATCAAGTTCAATTTTGCTCCCACTATTTCCTTCAAGGATAAACTTCTTTTCCAAGAAGGTAGCATGTCTGGAGATAAACACCCGATGATCGGTGTAAAAGTAATACCCTAAAGTCTCTTTAGGATATCCCACAAAACCACATTTTACGGATCGATATTCCAGCTTATCTGGGTCAACTTACTTGACATAAGATGGACATCCCCAAATCTTAACGTGTTTAAGACTCGGTTTCCTTTCTTTCCATATCTCATATGAAGTTTGAGGAACAGATTTTGGAAGGCACCTTATTCAGTAAATATGTTGAGGTTTCCAATGCATAACCCCATAGGAATACTGGAAGATTTGCATAGCTCATCATGGACCGAACTATGTCTAACAAAGTTCGATTTCTCCTTTCAGATACCAATCTGGAGGAGTCCACTGGGAGACTATACCATTTACTTTGAGATAATCTAGAAACACTCCATTAAAGTATTCACCACCTCGATCTGATCGAAGAGTTATAATACTATGTTTGGTTGTTTCTCCACTTCATACTTATACTCTTTGAACTTTTCAAAGGCCTCAGACTTGTGTTTCATCAAACACATATCCGAATCTAGATCTATCATCTATGAAAGTAATGAAGTATGAAAATCCACCCATGGCATGCGTAGACATTGGTCCACATACATCTGTGTGTACCATTCCTAGAAAATTTGCAGCCCTCTCTCCATGTCTACTAAATGGAGACTGTAGTGCCACTATAAAGTGAGATTTTCATCATCCCTTTTCTTTTATTAGTTTGTTCAATCTGAAGTAAATTATGTCACATTTATACAGACCATTATTTAAAGTACCACGTTCATAAAGAATATTATCTCTAAGAATAGAACATTCATTATTCTCAATAATAAATGAAAATCCAGCCAAGTCTAACATGGGAATAATATTCCTCATAATCGAGGGAACAAAATAACAATTATTTCAAACAATAGTCTTGCCCGTAGGCCTATAAATGAAATGATTCTACATCTTCAGCAGCAACTCTTGCTCCATTTCCCATCAGTAGAATCACCTCCTCTTCCTCAAGAGTCCTACTTCTCCTTGGTCCCTGCAACAAATTGCAGATTTGAGAACCACAGGCGGTATCTAATACCCAAGTAGAAATTTGATTTAATGACATATTCACTTCTATCATGAACATACCTGAATCAGAAGCGGTAGTCTCACTACCCTTCTTCTTCAATTCTGCAAGGTAAACCTTGCAGTTACTCTTCCAGTGCCCCACCTTGTTACAGTAAAAGCAAACAACTTTGCTCTTGGGGTCTTCAGCTTTTGGTGGAACCGGCATTTTCTCACCTACTTTCTTCTTCTTGGAAGATTTCCTCTTCCTTTTCTTAGGATTGGAACCTTCACCAATTAGAAGAACAGAACTCTTCTTAGGGGGAAAATTCGATTCCGCAGTCTTCAACATGTTGTGGAGTTCAGGCAGGCTGACATCCAACTTATTCATGTGAAAGTTCACAATAAACTGCGAGAACGAACTCGGAAGCGATTGCAAGACCAAGTCTTGGCTCAGCTCCCCATCCATGGCAAAACCAAGTTGTCCAAGACGTTCAATCAAATTGATCATCTTAAGTACATGGTCATTCACAGATGATCCCTCAGACATCCTACACCCGAACAACTCCTTCGATATCTCATATCGAGCTGTCCTCCCCGCCACATCATACAACTCTTGTAGATGCATGAGGATAGTGTGAGCATCCATATGCTCATGTTGCTTCTGTAGCTCAATGTTCATGGAAGCTAGCATGATTTATTGAGCAACATTTGCATCATCTATCCACTTATGATACACAACATGTTCATCATTATGTGCATCACTAGCAGGTTCAGTAGGCTTAGGTGAGTCAATCACGTATTCCAGCTTCTCAATCCTGAGAACAATTCTCAAGTTTCGAAGCCAGTCAGCATAATTAGGACCAGTCAATTTGTGAGCATCTAGTATGCTCCTGAGTGATAGTGTAGAAGACATAACGTACAAAGTAAATCTGTAAATGATAAACACATAACAACACTTAGCAAATATTCGATTTCATTTCAAAACACTATATGAATCGGGTCTTTATTCATAAGTGGCTCCCACTAGTTTATCTAATTTATTCAACCCCCTACGTGAAAAATAAGCATTCATAATGATAGTGGGAATAGGGATCCTACATTCCATTACACAACCCCGGCTGTGGCACGAAACGCCATGTAATGTTCAATAGGCAGACAACTCTTGTCAATTACATCTAATGTTATTCCCTAATCAAACTTTAGCCTCTTGAATAATTGAGTCACGGCTGTGGCACGACAAACTCAATATTCTAAGTCAAGTCTAACCCAACATTCCGTACTATTGAATCAGTCCCCAAAGGCCCACGGCTGTGGCACGTAACGACCTTTAGATTCTTATTCAATGTACACATCTCTATGTAATAGACAAGTATTTCTTATTTCGAAATCAAAGCCCTCGGCTGTGGCACGAAACGACAATGATTCAAAAATAAGAACTACTTTCTATCATGTTGGAAGGCTATGACCGACACAAGCCCGTTGTGTCATTGGCCAATTACTACTTGATATTATTTAATTTTAGAGGGATTATATTACGTTACAATCATAATCATATTATAAAGAGATTCTTCCTTTTAAATTAAATATTTCAAATCAATAATCAATAATCAGATGATTCCCAGATCGGGTGGAGCATTGTCAAGAGGCGTCACTTAATAACCCTTTCTTACAGATAGAAATCTGTGGTTGACAGAATCATCCTTTCTCTCATATCGAAAATTCATATTCAATTACGTGTTTCATAAACACAAAAATCTCATGATTGTATTCATAATATTATCATTAAGGTTATGAAACAATTTCACTATACTAGGTTGTCTAACAAACGCCTTATATTTATTTAAGTTCACCTAAATCTATCATCGCATGATAAACTAAGCATATATCACATATATCAACATGAATAAACATCAAGGTAGGCATGTTACATCATCTAGCACATTAGTCTAAGCATTATACATCTCTATGTATCACATGAAGCATTTAAAAGCAATTAAAACAGTCAAAAACAACTTTAAAACACTTCATGGAAATATAAACAGTTCAAAACTTTTATATAAACTAAAATTGATCACACCATTAGATCGGTCTCGAAAAAATGAATCCAACGATATATTGCACGCCCAAAACGGAGTTACGAAACTCCCAGAAAATCAAATTTAAAATCAACAGAAGGGCTGTAACGCATTACAGGAACGCGTTACAGTACATGTAACGCATTCAAGTGATGCGTTACACCCCTTTTAAGCCATTAAAGGGTGTAACGCATTCCGTGAATGCGCCACAGGTGTGTAACGCATTCCCGGAATGCGTTACACCCCTATTTGTTTTTTTGTTTTATACAGCCGCCTGACAAGCTCCCGCACGGAATTCCGTGCGCCTGACTTCTCTGTTTCCGTGTGCCATCAACAGATAGCATCATCACAGATGCAGATATATACATATAATTACTTTATATTATATATATATGATTTATTTAATTACGAATTTAATTGTAAGAACTTCAAAAATTCATAATAAAAAATCTATACATCCTAAAATTATAAAAAAAATACCCAGACGATCTACAACACTTGTAGAACCCAGATCAACATTCAAAATTATTCTGAGAAACGATTTCTCATCAGACAAAATTAATCCATGATATAACTTGTAAAATTCATAATTAATTCATACAAGCATATAAAATTCTGAAATTTTTACCATAGATCTATATGCATACAACCTATGCTCTGATACCACTGTTGGATTTTTAACGCGGCGGGGGCATGGCAAAACACTTTTACACATACAAAATCCAAATAAAAGCATATAGATCATGAATAAAAATTCGAGGGATCGAATCTAACCTTTTAAAATAATTCGGAGACAACGATCAGAGATCCTTAGCAGTTGCTCCTCAAGTGTGAAGCACTCCACCGGTATCCACTAAGAAAATGATGTTAAGGAGGAGGAAGGAGGTGGAGAGAATTGGGTTTTCCAAACTTTTTTGGGTTTTCGGGTTCGATGGGGTTAGAATAAAATTAGGGTCTATAATAGTGTATTTATAGGCAAAATTTTCAGCTGAAATTTTCCCATAAATATTATTATTATTATCCCATTTATTATTCTCATTAATAATTAAAACACCTTTTAATTGCTAATCCTCATACATGATTGGACTTAGGACATATTCCTTTCAGCCTCATTCTTCAAGTAATAACTCGCAAACTCAACCTTCTGTTCTTCCTTCACCTTCACTAAGGCAAATGACTTCTCCATTTCCTTTAACCAAATATTTGCTTCAATCGGATCTAAGGAACCCTTGAATTCTGGTGGGTTTACCGCCTAAAAAGTTTTGAAAGTTACCTGGGGATTGGTTTGTCTTTGTTGTTGTTGTGCCAGGTGAATTGTTTGTTGGGCCAAGATTTGAAGAATCTGGGCTATTGATGGGTCTGTGGGTCCTAGGTTTGCATTCTGGTTTGTATCATCTTGGTTATTATTGTTGTTATTGTTGGTTTCTTCATTCTGAGTGTTGGTGCGGGTATTTCTTTTGGGAGGCATTTTTCTGTAAAGAATCAAACAACTTATTTAGCTTTTAAATCAATTCCTTTGCATAAAAGAAAAGTTTTGTAAAATAGAAATATCTCTTTTTTGAAAACAGTTGTAACAGTTGAACTAAGTAAATTGCAAGCTTCTTTACAGAATATAAACAGTTATGGGAATAGGGTACATGGTATCACAAGGGTATAACTGGTGCAATAAATAAGGTAAAGTAAAACAGGTGCAGTAAAGTAAATGACAATGCTGGAAAGGAAAGGTACTGATATATATAGATCAAAAGTTTTAAGTAGTACAAGCGTCAAGACGTTTTGGAAGTAAAAGGAAAAGGGTACAACAACCTACTCACTAGTCAATAGGTCTAGTCTATAAATTCAACCCAAAAGTCTACTGATATATACTACACATTACTGTACATACTAAACATCTACAACAGTACTGATCAGCATCTCCATCTCTGTATCTAACTCCAAGGAAACTCTGGTCTTTCCAGCCTCTCAAAGTCATCCATCACCTCACTAGCCCATCCCATAAGTGCATCAGGGCCTCGACCAGGTAATGTAGCTCCATGTAGCCTAGCCTCAAGAATCCTGCGTGTCACATGGATCTCCTCTCGAAGCTCCCTCACACCGCGATCAACATATGTAGTCCTGATGATATGCTGTAGCTCTCGGATCTGTGCCAACAGGGAATCACGCTCCAATAAAAGAGTCTCATATCGGTAATAAGGAACATGATGCAATGTAGACTGGAATGGGGCACCCGCAACTGAATACCCAGTGGAATCTGAATCAGCTAGTGGGGGTCCTCTGATAGGTGGCCTCATGCCTGGGGGTGGAATAGCCTGCAATGGTACGGGCTACAACACAGGTGGAGGTAAAATAGCCAACGCTGGTGGAACAATAGGACGTAGATCTGAAGATGGTACTCCAACTGAGGGCTCTGAATGATTTGATGATACGGGGATTAAAGAGTCGTCCATCACTGCTATCTGAAATCATATCACAATATAAGAATCTCGAACCACGACGCGAATCATACTAATACCTATTATACCGTAGAACTCAACCTCTCGATGTTCTATTTTTCTATTTCTTACTTCTAATCCTAACCCTCTACCCATTCCCGTCAACCTAGGCTTGTGTCAGTGACTTATAACATGTAGCTCTGATACCAAACCTGTGGCGCCCTCCAAACCCGGGTCAGAAGTTTGGGGTCCATACACACACACACACACCTTATATATAACATGCTTATAACAATAATAAAGATAATAATAATATGCCGTGACCCTACTTACCAACTACCACAGATCGCAACAGGTTAAAGTATGTACACAAGCCAAACACACACTTATATTACAAACCGTTCAAATCCCAACTATTCAAACTCAGAACTGAGTAATAAACATTATTACAAACTTTTACAAACTTAAATTATCTCAAAAGATGCCTACTAACTTAACTCGATCAACCTGAACCCCTAGCTCTCGCGCTGGATTGGGGATCCTCGCTACCAACTGGTTCCTTCTTAACTGGAAAAGAACATAAACAACATTGCACAAATGAGCTAACTAGCTCAGCAAGTCACAATGACAAGACTGAGAATAATGATCATCAAGTGAAAAGGGTTATGATATCAAGTGAACAATGAATTATGATTTAGAATTGGATATTATAATTTTATTTTAAAAACCAAGGTTAGGCTGCTGATCAGTCACGCACTAACCCCGAGCAAAGCACACAGCACTGCTCTAACTACTGGATCCAAGGCACACATTGGCCTAACTTGACCATTAATATGGTCTGACCACGAATCTGGTCCACAATTTTATAAAAATAATCCAATTCTAACATAATAACAAGATAAACAATATAAAGCATTAAACGGAATCATAAATAATATGGGATATTTGATAATGAAATGGTTTCAATCTTCACAAGGATCAATATGGCATTTTTAAAGCTTGGCTGTTAGGTAATGAAAGAATTGGATAACAAAGGAATCAATGTTTCAGGGTTACAAGGATTTGGTATTTCAAAGCACAAGATACAGTAATTTGAATATGTAAGTAAATCGGTTCAGTGTTTGGTATTTAGTTTGTATGTATTTGTGGAGTAGTATCGTATATTGGTGGAGTATATTGGTGGTACATATTTGGGTATACAACAATCAATAGTTTAGAAAAAATAAGGTTTACGGCTCAAGATCAATAACTGGAATCAGGGTTTAAGGTTCAATGCTTCAAAGCACTTGCAATATAAAACAGGACTATCAATCAACTACAATATATCTCGAGAAAGTTCAGAGCACTTGCCTGGTACTAGCTTGTTATACTGTACTAACTCTCAATCACAACCGTCTTACTCCTCGACTATTTGTTTCCCTTTCCTACGCCTTGCCTCTTCTGCTCACATAACATAAGCATCCATCAATACTCAACTTATACGATTTTATTCGATACACACTTCTATCTACCCTTCGTCTTACCCAAATCTGATTAACGGATTGAAAGTTATGCTATAAACAAGTAAACATCGAACACATAGATCGACAGTCAAACAACAAGTCACATATAGCACATTACACGTCAAATAATCAATGACATATCATTTATAAAGGAGTCTCGGGTTATAAATAGGCTTTCGGGTATTTAAAATAATTTTTAAAACATTTTTCGGAATTAAAACGGGTCGTTGGATCAAGTTCAGGGTGATAAACAGGGTTCGGTTGGCCAAATCTGGCTTCAAAACAATTTTATAATAATTATCGAGCCTTGAAAATAATTTAAAATAATATTTTAAAGCTCGAAACTATTTTTCGGAATTTTTAAATCATTTTTAAATAATTAAATCTAATTAAATAATTAATTAAAATCAATTAATAATGAATTAAGTCAATTCATCAATTAATTTTTGAATGAATTGACCAATTAATCAATTAATTATTAACTAAAACTAATTAACTAATTAATTCAAATTTATTTTTGAATTAAAAATAATTTTTGGAATTAAAATAATAATTTTTGGAATATTCAGAAATTAAAAACGAATTTTTATAATTAAAATAAATAGAAAATATGATTTTTAAACATTTTTAAAACAGGAATCCTAATTTTGAAACTTCTGGAAACCTCAGGGACTCATCTGCATCGTCTCCAATAGTTAAGGTACCAAACTGTAATTTTGCAGGGGGGTCACCGGAAAATGTTCTGTGTGACGCCCTCCAAACCCGGGTCAGAAGTTTGGGGTCCACAACACATATGCAATATATAAACCTGAATAAGAAATATTATTTACAATGACCCTGCTTTACCTAACCACGGATCGCAACAGGTTAAAGTATGAAAACAAGCCACAATCCTAACCTTTATTACAACGTACCAAATCCCAACTAATGTAACTTACAATTGAAAATAAAATCATTCTTACAATCTGACTTTCTCTATACCGCATGAAGCTTCTGCTAGCTCGATTCAACTCAACTGGAACCTTAGCCCGCACTTTGGACCGATGAACTTTACTATCATCCATTTTTTTTTCAACTGTAAAATATATTAAAGAATCGCAAGGGTGAGCTAACTAGCTCAGCAAGTCATAATAGTGATAACTGAGGTTAAACAATGATCAAATGAGATGATTCAAAGGAATCAAATTTCTTTTTAACTAATCATTAGAATTGGATATTCATTTTAGGTTTTAAAAACCAAGGTTAGGCTGCTGATCAGTCACGCACTAACCCCGAGCAAGCACACATCACTGCTCTAATTACTGGATCCAAGGCACACATTGGCCTAACTTGACCATTGGTATGGTCTGACCACGAATCTGGTCCACGTATATAAAAACTACCCAATCCTAAAGCAGTTCAATATGATAACAATATGATTCAATAGAACAAGATTATAATCAATGATGGTTAAACATTTGCATAAAAACGTAAGGAAACTCATGGATATCTCAAGGTATATCAGGGTACGTATAAGAAACGGTTTTCAGTTTGTACAAGGGTCAGGTATCAGACCAGTAATGATTTTTCAGGATATGGTTCTTTGATGTTATTAAGAATGATTGGAGTATAAAAGTTTCTGCGTTTTCAAATCATTCTCTTTCAGTGCTTGGTGTTTGGTAGTTATACCTTTAAGGAGTAGTATCATATTTGTGTGATTTGTATCTGAGGATCAACAAAAGATGGTTTACAAAGAAAAAGGCTTACGGCTCAAGATCAAGAAAATCAGGGTTCAAGGTTTAATAGTTTAAGGCACTTGCAATATAAAACAGGAGTTATTTTGATTAATAGCGACATGTTATGAAATAGTTCGAAAATATTGGTAATATATCTTGAAGAAAAGTTCAGAAAAACTTGCCTTACAAGGCTTTATAACTATTACTGATCAACTCTGAGCCGACTTTGCTGCTCAGGCTTTAACGTCCAACCACTAGATCCCATTGGATTCGATTTCGACACTCAGGTCTTCCTGTTGAAACAATATTGAGCTCGTCGACTGACCACTAGGTTATCTTTAATCCATCGTCCACTTTCAGGTTCTCGACTATAACCTACAGGGTCGAAATACCCTATGTTAGACGTCTAGGTATGCTTGACATATCCTCGATACTAATTCTTACCCAACGATATTCAAACCCGACTCGTAATTATTCATATTAGAATAACACAGAAAATAATTAGGGTTCATATTCTCGAAATCGATCCAGTGTTCATTTTCATAAAATACGTATACTCGTCATTTTACGAAATTAGGGTTACTGTGTTTTGGTCAAAACATACAACACATCATACAATCAGGTTCTGTATAAACATACGTATATGTATTTATTTATACTCGCTCGACGTCCCGATAATCCTCGGATACGCTCCCGTATTTCCGTAGTTCGATTTTCCCGGAAATCGGGTAGCGTCCCCTTTGTTTATCGGATTACCCGCCGAAACATCAATCGGCGTCAATTCAATAACAACAATCCAATTCGTAATAACCACAATTCCAATCCTCAGTTTAACCCAACAATCAATCCAATAACATAATCCAACCAACCTTACAACCGGATATTTAACTCTTACATTTATTTATTTATTTCGAAAATTACCAAATAATTATAAATTGTTATTTTGGCTCAAGAATCATCATTGCCAATAATCCGTCGACTCAACGAGTTCATTTCCGACGGCGGCATAACTCCAACGGTGCCCATACGGGTTTTCGGTCGGAATTTCGCCAATCATTTCTTATGTATACATTTTCTTTTAAACCCGAGTAATTCAATCGATTATTAAATCGTAAAATCACAAAAGCCATCATCGAAAACACATTATCGGAATAAACTGAAATTCACCAAGCAAGTTTTAGGTTACTGTCAATACCACAACCAAATTTCCACACGAACAAGACACCCAACCCGCGCGCACGCGTGTAAACGCGCGACACAGGAGCAACGGCGAAAAACAAAATCGCCAGAAACAGAAGTATAGCACAGCAGCAAGTACAGGAAACGCAACCACTTAACACATAATATGCATACATATAAGATCGGGCAATAAGAAACCCGAAGCTACCAGGCCAACCGGAGTTTTAGGCGGCAGCTTCCCGGAAAAGGAACGGAATCAGGCGACGATCGGAGCAAAGAAAGGGGAGGAAGAAACGGGGAGGGAAAAGAAGACAGAGGGAATAAGTGAGGGAGAACACAGAGATAACATAGGAGCAGAGGAAATATATTCCGGTGAGAGGATGAGGACAGCCCCCCCCCCCACCTGTGTTTTCTATTTCATTACCCCCTGTTTCTTTCTTTTTCTTTTTTTTTTATATATTTTTGTTGTACTAATCGTTGCAGTACACCTGATAGTACAGTTTGTAGTACAATATCTATTAAATATGGATTTTACAAATAAAAGCATTCAGAAAATCATTTAAAGATAAATAATTAATAAAATATTGATTTCCTAATTTTATAAAATCCTAAAAATAATTATTGAAATTATATAATCATAAAACAATTTTAGAGATACTTCAAATATTTATACAAATAAAGTTGCATTAAATCCACTTTAAAAGTGGAACAATTCAATACAATTCCTTAATTAATCACACGAACAACCCGGTTTATCATAAATCACACCTAGATAATAATCAAACAACACATGGCGGTAAAAAACAATACACATATTTTATTTAATAATTTCCATAATAATCACATATTTAAATAATTCGAAAATACACGGGTTATTATATTCTGTCCCGCCGGAGAAGACGATTCCGGCGTCCTTACCCCACCAACACCTCCAGTTCATAACTACACAATACCAGGAACATAACCATGCCATCAAATCACACAACCCATCCCTGAGTTGGCCGGAATTTGGCCGAGAAGTTCGCCGGTTTCCGGCGAACTCGACGTAACTTTAAAAATACAACTCCCTTCGATTCACGAATCCTCTGTTAACGAGCTATATACCAATCGACTGCAAATTTCATAAAGAACACAATCTACTATATATCAACAGCTAATAACTCCTAAATTAAAAAGCCCTAAATTTCAATTAAGAACATTCATACGGGTTATAAACCCTAATTTTAAAATTCGAAAATCAAACTCAATTTTGAACATGTTATTGAACTCCAAATCAGTCATATAATATATCAAAATCATCAGGAAAACAAGCTCTACAACATGCAATCATCAAACCATTCAAACAATCATCCGAACAAAAATTCATATTTTAATCAAAATAATTCGAAAATAAATAAAAATATAGAAAATAAACCTTGATTTCTGCAGTTCTGAAACTTGAAGAAACTGATAGAACACTCCGAGAACTTCGTTTTGGTTACTCAAGCTTTGAAAACAGAGATCACTAACACCTTCAAATTGCTGTTTGATTCTCAAAAAGGTTTATGAATATATGAATTTTCTCTGGAAAATTATATAATTACTGTTTGCAAATGATTTTTGGTACGAAATAAATACGGTAAAGACTATTTATAATTACGGAAAATTAGTATCCTGTTGGATCATTCCGGATATAAAATGGTACGTTTATTTATAAAAACTGATCCAAACGGTACCGGTTTTCAGGATAATTATCCAAACCAGTACAATTTGTACTGCGGTCTGGGTCTCAGCGCCTGGTTACACGTATTACGAGGTGATAATTGTGATAGTTTAATAAAAATATCCCGTTTATCGAAAATACGAGTTTTATTGATTTACCGATACGAATAATATATCGAAAATGTTGCGCCGGGACCCGCGCAGGACAAACCGTACGCCGGATCGAAAAAGTCGAAACATGGAAAATACTCGAAATATTACAATTAGTTTAGGAAGGAGTTTTCGGAAGAGTTCGGGTTATAAAAACATAAAAATGAATGACGTCGGTTGGTTCCCGATTATATAAAATAGTTTTTAAATACTCGGAAAAAGATGTTATAAAATCCATATATTTCCTATAAAATCATAAATCAACATAAAAATAATTAGGAAGATATGACAATTATCTATACTTTATTTTGGACATATCAAAATTAAAATACTAAATTAATATTATTTTTTTAACATCCAAACACATTTAACACTTTACAAATATTTCACAGAATAAATACTGAACATATATAATAATTATTTATTAGCAAAATAATTACACGATATATCCCGGATATTACAAAAAGAAGCTGTTAGCAAGGTCCATTGCATTTTTCAAAGATCCAACTGACTTAGTGCTAAAAAGAAGAATAGCTAAGATCTACAGGAATGGGAAAGAAATCAGTGTGGTGGCTGGACACCCTCAGTTTGCAAAAGCTAAGAAGGAAAAAAGAGAGAGAATCAAGCAAGAAAAGAAGCAGGCTGCTCTAGATGCTAAAAAGCTCAAACAGAAGAAGAAGTAAACTGCTATTGTGGCCAAACTTCAAGCTGTGAAAACTGCAACTGAGATTTCTGAGAAACCACATATGGTAGCTGAAGATCAAGATCAGAAAATGCACAAGGAACCTCAACAGAAAAGGAAGTTCAGATTTGAGATTCTTCCCAAAAGAATGTTAGATTTTGATGATGACAAGATGGAAGACTACTTTCCCAAATAGTCTACAACTTTACTCAAACATCCAAGCCCTCAGAAGTGCAGGATGAATTTAAGGCAGATCATACAAAGAACTTTCATGGTGAGCCAATAGTTCCCAAGGATGAGCTTATAGACTGGGAAAGTTTTCCTGTTTCTGAACTTAATTTACCAATCTTTAATAAGCTAAAAAAGACGAAGACAAGAGAAATCAAGAAGGTCAAGCCTGTGAAACTCAGAACCAAAACCTTAACCAAAGCTCAACCAACTATGAACAAGGGAGATCTTCTATACATCTTTAATATCAAGGAATTTTTCAGACATCAATCTCTACATAGATGAATTAGAAGAAGTGAGGGGAATTGATGCTCACGGAAATCTCCCTGAAAGACTGGTGTTCAAATACAAGGGTGGGAAGAGATCATATGGCCTCTTCATAGAATTCTTCAAGAAAGTTGCTCTTTTTGATAAAGATCTTCTCATCCTTCAAGAAAAAATTTGGATTCAATGTGACATCCAAGAAATTTGTTTTAAAGAAGATAGAAGAACTCAGGAGCAGAAAAGCCTCAAATGCACTTCCAAAAACTCTATCCATTCCCTTCACAGGAAATACAGTGCACTTGAGGCCTTACTAGCTGATGGAATTCTTGGATGACAAAGGTGTTAGAAGATTCTTCAGATTGAATGACCAATTGAGCATCTCAAGTAATGAGACTCTACTGGAAATGCAAGGAAAGCTGGATCTATCAAATGCTGAAGAATTTGAATTTCACAGAAAACTCCAAAATCAAATTAAAGAAAACAACTGAAAGCTTGGAAAGAAATCAAGACAATCAAGGAAAAAAAAATATCTGCTCAGACTAGAGGAGCACCTTGATAATGATTATGAGAACTCTTTGAACACTTTACTTTGTTCAATTTTCAAATAAACTGTAGCACTTACTAATTTTATCTACCTTTATTAATCTTTTCATTTAGGGTGTTTTGTTACCATCAAGTTTCTCTTAATTTATGGCTACAATTCCAGTAGACATAAATTGGGGGAGATTGTTAGGAATATGTTGTGAACTTGATGATAAGTTGAACAAAACACCTTAGTAGATTTAACTTAGTGTTTTTGTAGCTCTCGATGGATGTTCTAATATAGTCCCGACGGATGAACTTTATCGTCCCGACGAATGACCATTTAATATCCATCGAGAGTGTAGCTTATGTAACAATAAGTATTGTAGCACATTTCTGTAAACAACAGAGTTTTAGTTGAGTATATATTGTAGGATTCTTTGAGTCATGTTGACTACTAGATTGATATGTAGAATAGGTTTGCTAATTGTAAATATAAGATGTCTTGTAATTCTGCATAAGTGAAATAGAATCATGTGACAGAAAGACTCCTGACGGATGATCTACAAAGGCTCCCGACAGATACTCAACAAGGCTCCCGACGGATGATCAACACAGTCCCGACGGATGATGATATTCAAAATAGAAGTTGACAGTGACAACACAGTCACATGCGTCGGGTGTTTGAAAATGGAATGTGGCAGCCTAATTGCAAGATTTAGAGAACAAAGAAGCATTACCATTTCCATGCAATTATGAAGATATTCAAAGATGCTGGATAAAGTAATGTAGTAGCATGAAGTTAGACTAGATATAATTTTGTTTTATTGTCTTGTCTTACTATCATGTAACTTGGTAATATATAAACCAAGTGTAGCAAGTAGAATAACTAACTGAGTAAGCATTATTTTCAAAGATATAGAAAATACTGTATTTGTTTAGAATCTCTTTGTAATTCTGTAAGTTCTCTTGTAAGAAGCTGTGTGCTATTCATGCATCACAGAGTTCTCAACTTTATATATATCTCTGGTGGATAAGTTCTAATCCACCAGAAAGTTTTAAAGCCTAGTGTTTTATTGCTTTGTGTTTTGATTTATATTATTCTTTCATTCTGCACTACTGCAAATCAAACACAGTTATATACTAAGTAAGAACATTATTAAAATTAGAAAAAGAAGCTAGAATTACATTCAACCCCCCTTCTATAATTCTTGTTACATTGTTTGGGATTAAAAATCTTTCTAATGAGCTTCTAGAGATTATCAAAATAATCCTGCTTCTTCTTAGCATCTAACTCTTTCATTTTCTATTGTCTCACATGCATAGGCATATCTTTAGGGAA
Organism: Apium graveolens; assembly: GCF_009905375.1. Taxonomy (NCBI): domain Eukaryota; kingdom Viridiplantae; phylum Streptophyta; class Magnoliopsida; order Apiales; family Apiaceae; genus Apium; species Apium graveolens. Next base: position 55,571,304 of record NC_133653.1, read on the forward strand.
GAAAAGATCATCCTTAGGATCTATAATAGCATTAGAAATATTAGCTTCTTCATCATTATTAGATTCTTCAATAGTAACTGAATTTTGCACTAATTGCTGAACTTCATCACCAGTTTCAGCATATAGAATAGAATTAGAAATTGGTGTAGTATATGATCCAGCAGCTTCAGAAGCTTCCACACCTTCAGTAGTTAACTCCACATCTTCAAGTATTGTAGATAAATGAATTGGAGCTTCGAGATTAACTTCCAGAACTTCAATTCCTGTAGAATGCTGTGGACCTGTGGTGAGTCTGAAATGGATGAAACTTTATGAATGGATTGTTATGCTACTACATCTTCAGAAACAATATGGATTTTCTCAGGTAATGGTAAAGTAGAGTAAATGGACTATTTTTCAACAAAAAACAGGGATTGTCTCGTGTGGTGGAATAGTAAAATGTATGGACTGCAAGAAAGTATCAGTACTTAGACTTGCAGGGAGATTAATAGCCCTTGGTACATCAGAGTTTTCTTGAGGTTCAACAGACTATTGTTCAACATCTGTTTCTTTAGTACTCTAAGCATATACACATATATAGCAAATAAAACTTAATCTCTCTATTCTTTTAAAGTAGTCTCACTACTCCTCAAACAACACATCTCATGACTTTTAATAGTCAGAGCTTTCTCACAAGGATTACTAAATCCTATCTCTCATCTACCTCTCCTTTTTCTGGGTAGGATCCTTCCTCTTTTAAATTCTATTTTTTTTATCAATATTTTCATACATCTCACAGTAAAAGGCTCAGAAAGATTGTCCTACAGAAATAAGAGGTGGCTAAAGAACGGTGATCTGTGGTCATACAACTAGAGGTAGTCCTTAAATAAGATCTAGAAGTAAGCATACCAACATGATTTATATCATGAAAAATAGTAAATGCTGCAAAAACTGAATCAGTATTTAGAGTACATGTTGATAAAGTGATAACAGTATTTATACCTTATGAATTTATAATTAAACTTACAGTTAAAACTGTTATGACAGTTGTTGTTCATCACTATTGAGAACCTCTATTTGAATTGGAGAGTATTTGATCAGGTTATTGTCATGTACCATGATCTCAAACCTTGTTCTTCTTGCAAAGAACTAACACTTGAATGTGTTTATTGAAAGCTATCACAGAGTCTTCAGTAAAAACTGATGAAACCTCTGTGTTTATGTTAGTATCATTAAGATCTATCTCAGCAAGTAGTCTCTAGCCAACTAAATATTATTTCTGAGTGGTGAGCATAATTCAAGAGTTATGTCACTTGATTTTTGGCAACATTTGAGAAAAGAATTCAAGTGTTTTAATTGTGAGAAGAAATTTAAGAGATAAGATGTGATACTTTAAGAAATGAGTGTGAACAACTTTCTTGAATATAAAAAGAAAGTCTCAAAAGTATGTCTTGAAAAGACATTTTAGACAATCAAGTACACTCAAAGATAATAATCCTTATTGACTAAGAATTAAATCTTTCATAAATTTCTTCTTTAACATCAGTTACTTCCTGTAGCGTGCTCAATATGTATTGTAGTGATCACATGAACTTAAACATAGATTAGTTTCTTCACATGCACTATTAGAAACATCTGAAATTTAAGCATACAGTACTGATTTGGATATGAACAGTTAAAAGCATTCAAGCACACACAAGAAAAAATATAATTAGTCATTCAGAGAATCAAAGAAGACAAAAATATTTCATCAATCACTAAGAAGCAAAGTACAAGATTTTATAGAATTTTAAACATAAAATCCTAATACAATCTAATTACTCGGACTTCTTCTGCCTTTTTATTTCTTGCCCTGCCTTTATCTCCCTGCGATGATAAATCCTACTCATTGTGCCTATAAGAAAAATGATATTCTGTTGCAGCTCAAAAGCTGCTTGACGAGCACGTCCTGTCAGTTCAGCACAGAGTTCTTCTTGAAGAAGAACTTCTCCGATGAAGATATGCAGTTCCAACTGATCATCCCAAAAATGATGATCATAGACTGAATTTGGAACTTCAGTTGGGTGGAAAACTTCACCACAAATACGAAGCTTAAGTCCGTATGGATCAAAGTACATCTTTTCATCACTAGCATTAAAGATCGGTAGATAGCATACACCGCTGCGTGTGTAAAACTGGGGTTGAACCATTTTTGATGAATGATGAGTTAAGTATAAAACAGGTAGTGAGAAATTTTGAGAGTGGGGGGTTGTATTTATAGCAGAGAGGTTAGAAACTGAAGGGACTCTTTAATTAGCCATGTAATAATTGACCATAATACAAATACACGATTACGCGTATCTAGGTAAACAAAAAGTAATCTCTCTCTTCAGATTCCTATTCCCAATGTAATACTCAAGTATTACTAGATACTTACATCAGTAGCTAACCCATTTAAGCAATTAAAAGATATTCCACTTTCTCATTGATTAATTAAAAAAGACCGTGTAATAATTTTTTTCGAATAAATTCAAAATAAGCAATGAAGTATAATAGTTAATCATGGTTTGACCATTATCAGTATTTTAATTAAGACTATCAAGATTAATTAGTCAAAAATGGGTTGACCAATATCAGAATTTATCAACTACTGACTGAAACTATTAGTCAAAATAAGTTTGACTAATAACAGAGCATATAAGCATAATCAGTAGTTCAACATGCAGTTTTCACATAAGATCATGTAGTACAATTGCATGTTATCATGGAATCAACATTTAGTACAATAATCAGTATCTAACAAGTACTGACACATAATAAGATACCATGCTTTAAAAATATTAGCAGTCTTAATTATCAGAATTTGAGAAATGTCCTGATATCATTCCCAATTTATTCACCAATCTTGTGAAAGTAGCTTCACAAAGAGCCTTGGTGAATATATCTGCTACTTGCTGATATGTTGGAATAAAGACCAATTCTACTGTACCTGCTTCCATATGTTCCCTTATGAAATGGAACCTGATGCTGATATGTTTAGTCATTGAATGCTGCACTAGATTTCCAGTCATTGCAATAACACTTTGATTATCACAATATATAGGAATAGAAGAATAGTCTAACCCATAATTTAGTAGCTGATTGTTCATCCATAGAATCTGAACACAACAGCTTCATGCAACAATGTATTATACTTCTACAATTGATGTGGAAATTGACTTTTATTTCTTGCTATACCAAGAAACCAATCTGCCACCAAGGAATTGGCAGCTTCCAGAAGTGCTTTTCCTGTCTATTTTACATCCTGCAAAATCAGCATCCGAATATCCAATTAGCTTAAAGTCTGAATCTCTAGGATACCATAATCTCAGATTCATGGTGCCTTTGAGATACTTAAAAATTCTTTTCACAGCTAATAGATAAGGTTTTTTAGGATTAGCTTGGAACCTTGCACAGAGACAGGTAGCATACATGATATCAGGTCTACTAGCAGTCAGATATAGGAGTGAGCCAATCATACCTCTATAGTTAGTTATATCTACTGAAGAACCAGTATTTAAATCTAACTTGGTTGTAGTGACCATGGGAGTTGATGCAGTTGAGCAGTCTTGCATTCCAAATCTTTTGAGTAGATTTTTGGTGTATTTGGATTGATTTATGAAGATCCCTTCATTAGTCTGTTTAACTTGTAACCCCAGAAAATAACTCAATTCTCCCATCATACTCATTTGATACCTGGACTACATTAGCTTTGCAAATCTCTCACAGAGTTTATCATTAGTAGATCAAAAAATGATATCATCAACATATATATGTACTAGAAACAAGTCCTTACCAAGGTATTTATAAAATAGAGTTTTATCAATTGTACCTCTTGTGAAACCACTCTCTAGCAGAAATAGAGCAAGTGTTTCATACCAGGCCCTTGGAGCGTGCTTCAGTCCATAGAGTGCTTTATCCAGTAGGTAGACATGATATAGATACTTTGGATCAATGAACCCTGGATGTTGTTCAACATAAACTTCCTCTTCAAGTTTTCCATTTAGAAATTCACTCTTCACATCCATTTGGAACACCTTAAACTTCTTGTGAGCAGTATAGGAAAGAAAGATTCTAATTTCCCCAAGCCTTACAACTGGAGCAAATGTCTCATCATAATTTGGAACAACCAGTCTTGCTTTATTCCTTGTGATAATGTCCTCATTGTCAGTTTTGTTTCTGAACACCTACTTTGTGCCAACTACAGATCTGTTCTTTGGTCTTGGCATAAGAGTCCAGACTTTGTTCCTTTCAAATTCATTGAGCTCCTCTTGCATTGCTGTAGCCCAGTCAACATCTTACAGAGCTTCTTCAACCTTCTTAGGTTGAGTTTGAGATAGAAAAGAATGGTAGAGACATTCATTCTTAGTGGTTTTTCTTGTTCTTACACCACTGTCAGGGTTTCCAATGATTAAGTCAAGTGTGTGTGACTTAGACCATTTTTTTGCAGATGGAAGTTGACTCCTTGAAGACGAACCTCCCACTTGATCCACGAACTCTCTATTATTTCTTTGATTAGTACCACTATTATTTCCTGATGCTCCCCCTGAATCAGTATTCCCATTGTTATCAGTATTTGGCTCATCAGAATTTGAAGAAGATGAGTTGATGATCTTTCTACTGGTGTTTCTTGAGTTGAATCACCTGTAGTAGTATCTGAATTTGAGTCATGTTTCTCCCCCTCAACATATGCTTCAGTGTCGGAAGAATTTCCACTGTTTTGTGGAACCTCAGAGCTTTGAGTGACTTAAAAGTTCAGCATAAGGTACTTCATTTTCAAATCTCAATTTGTCATTGTCATCTGCATCTTCTAGACCTGTTATCTTCTTGTCATCAAAAGATACATGTATAGATTCCATGACAGTTCTTGTTCTCAGATTGTAAACTCTGAAGGCTTTTGTGGATAATGGATATCCCACAAAAATTCCTTCATCAGCTTTTAGATCAAACTTGGTCACCTGCTCCGGATGAGTTTTGAGAACTAAACACTTCCAAACAAAAATATAAAAATACTTCAAATTTGGCTTTTTCCCTTTACCATCTCAAATGGTGTTTATCCATGCTTATTGATCAATGTTGCATTCTGTGTAAAGCAAGCAGTTTGCACAACCTCAGCCCGGAAGTAGGTAGGTAATCTTGCTTCCTCTAGCATGGTTCTTGCAGTTTCTATCAGAGTTCTATTCTTCCTTTCAAAAACTCCATTTTGTTGTGGAGTTCCAGGAGTAGAAAACTCTTGTTTTATCCCCTTGAGTTTGAAGAACTCTTCCATAGAGCTATTCTTGAATTCAGTTCCATTATCACTTTTGAGGATCTTCACTTTGTATGTTGATCCTTTTTCCAGCTCCCTCATATGATCAAGAAGAATGGGTGGAGATTCATCCTTGGTGTACAGAAAATATACCCATGTGTATCTTGTACATTCATCAACGATTACGAGTGCATACCTCTTCTTGGCAATTGACATAACATTCACTGGACAAAAGAGATCAATATGAAGTAGATGATATGTTTCAAGAATGGAGGATTCAATTTTACTCTTGAAAGATATTTCCCTTTGCTTGGCTTTCTGGCATGAATCACATAAGCCATCAGGAGTAAACACTGTATTGAGCAATCGTCTCACAAGATCTTTTCTCACAAGTTCACTGATGTTGTTGAAGTTGAGGTGCGAAAGTCTTTGTTAGGTCACACACACTGTAGAGGGGGGTGAATATAGTGTATAGCACAATCAAATCGAATTCTAATAACACAAGTGACAGAAAATAGACTTTATTCAAAGCAATAAACTCTGTTACAGTATGGAACTGTCCTCTCTCAGTGATGAACAAATATCACGAGAGCTGCTAGGGTTACAATGAATAATATTCTCGATAATGATAACACTTATAGTGTAAACCCTATGTCAGTGTTTATATACTACACAGTTACAAGATAATCACTAATTGATATGGAATATAATTCTGCTTCCTAAAATATATCAATCAGATATCTTTTCTTCCAAGTATTCTATTCTTCATAGAATTCCTTCTCTATGCATATCTCTTCTTATGTTTGTCTTGATCTTCTTTTCCTTTCAATCAGCCACCTTCCTTATCTGAACGTTTCCTTTAAGTCCTGATATTATCTTCTGATAAATATCTCCTAAACCTTAAGTACTGATAACTTAATTTCTGACTTCAGTATAAGTGCTGATTTCAGTTAAGCACTGATTTGTCCTGTTTAAGTAAGATCCGAAAACTAAACATAAATCATATTAGTCATGACATTATCAAATATATCTAACAATCTCCCCCAACTTGTAAATTAGCATAATATACAAGTTTAACAGATATTTGATGATGTCAAAAACATTAAGTACAAATGCATGAGAATTTGACTAGATAACTACAACTTACAGTCCTTAAAGCTTTACCAATTTTAACTACTGATAACAACTTCAGTCTGTATTCATATCAGAATTTGAGCAGTTGTAGATCTTGACTTGGCTTCACTTTTTGATCTCTCTGATGTCAGGAGTTGTTCTAAGATAGTTCTTTAACAAACATCTCTCAACATATCTGAGTTCATCAATCATCCTCCTTTTAGCATCTTTAAGTTCTGCAGAATCTTCACCAATTTGGAAGATAGCGGCCCTGAGATCATTAATTCTAGCTTTCCTTATGTCCTGATCCAGTCTGATCAAATACGCCTTGTCAGACTCAAGATTGAATTCTACAGCCTTATAGCCCAGAAAGGTAGTTATAATCTTAGCAGATTAGGCTTCATCTCAACAATATCACCCTTGTGATCTCTGTACTTTGGAAGATATTACTGTCAGACTTTACAGAATAAAGCCTTTTCTGTCTCTGAATTTGATTCTTCAAATAGTTTGCAGCACTTTTTGTTATTCTGTCATTCACTTGAAGTAAGAATAATACATGTTCCAATTCTTCAAAATACTTCAGTGGAATAGCATTTTCCCTTATATGATAAACCCTACCATCTATCATGAAGTACAACAAGATGTGTTCTTTCAAGTAGGTATGGTTAACCTTCTATACAGATTCTAGTTGATTCAATCTTTCAAGAGTTGCTCCAATACCTGGTTCACTTAAGGAAGTTGGATCATTGGTTGTGTTCTGTATTCTTCTTTCATCAGCACTACCCAATCCAGATTTATCTCTTGCTTCCTTTCCAGTAACCACTCTTGCTTCAAAACCACTTGATGCAGTCTTCAAAGGTTGAGTCTGTTTGGCTTTGGTGAATCCTGGTAGGAGTAACTTTGAAGGTTTAACATGAGCAATGTCAGAGGTTTCCTTTTCCTTATCTTCTGATATCAAGTCAACTTGAGCTATGTCAGAGGTTACTTGCTTCTCTGTAATATCAGAACTAACTATATCTTGACTCTGAACAACTTGAGCCATGTCAGAGGTTATCTTAGAAATCTTCCTTGAAGTCAGAGTAAGATCACCATCTTCAACAATAATTTCTTCATCCACATGAGGCACATAAACCTTGATAGGTTCACCAACTTTTTCTTTGCCCTTGGACCTTGGATCTATCTGCAATTGTGATTTGACCTTGGTTGCTTCAGGATTTGTCCTTTCTTTTATCACAATGTCTTTGGCCTTAGGAAGTTTCTTTTTACCAGCAGAAGCTTCAGATTTAGAATTGACTTTTTCTGACTTAAGTCTAGCTTCTTCTTCCATTAGACTCTCAAAGTCCATTCCTGGATTTTCCTTAAGAAATAACTGTCTTGATATTTCTTCATCAAGATATAAAAGTTCATCAGAACTTATCCTTTTACTAGTATCAGAAGTAATTCTTTTTCCAGTATTATAACTTTTTCTATGACCTGTAGCTTCAGCTCTTCTTGATGAGAAACCACTACCTTGACCATGACCTCCACCCATTCCAGAGTTTCCCTGGTCATCTTTTTCATCATCCTTCCCCTTCAGTGTTTTACCAGTTTTGCATTTGGACTTAATTACCTTCTCCCCCTTTTGACATCAGCAGGTAAGAGAAGAGAGACAAGCAATTCCACTGAGGAATGGATTTCATCGAGTTGAGATTGCTGAGAAGCTTGATTTTTCAAAATATCATCAATCTGAGACTGTTGCTTCTCTTGGGTCTTCTCAATGTAAGCAACTCTGTCAAAGGTAGGTTGAAAGAAAGTTTTCTTGTCAATTTTCTTAATCGTTTCTTGCTTGAGCAATTCTTCCTGAATTTTATGTAACTCTGCATGAGTTGTTGAATGTAGACCTTGCAGATGTCTAGTACTCAATGCAGTGACTCAAAGTTGTGTCTTGAAATCATCAGTAATTAGCATCTCATCAGCTTTCGCGAAGTTCTCAGCAAGAATTTTTTCAGATGGAACAAAGGTAACTGTGTTCCATTCCTTAGTCCACTCCTGTCCTCTAGGAGTTTCACTCCAAGGTACTGGTGCTTCTCCTCGAACAAACTTCTTGACTAGTTCAGATTTAGAAACAGTCTGTTGAGGTGCATGTCCTGAAGGACCAGCTTCATCGGCATCTGCATTCATAGCAGCATCACCAGTATCATCAGCATTTGCAGCATCAGAACTGACAGAATCAGCATCTTCTGTTAAAAGAACAGTATGAGAAGCAATTGAGACTTCATCCTCCTCCTCTAAGTGCTGATCTCCTTCCAAGTTCTGATCAACATCCATAGTGTGATGCTCACCTATATTCTGATCATTAATATCTAGATGCAGAGAAGGTGTTGCAGACAATTCTGGAGTTTCATTAGCATCAGTAAGTAGTGTTGTTGATGGATTTATTGCTGTTGGAGCTTCTAAATAGAGAACCTCAGGCACAACTAGATTGTGAATATCAATTTCAGCACTTGTGCCTGGGTCTTCAGTAGATACTGGTTCATGTACAGGAGACACAGGTGGTGTAGATGCTTTATCTGTAGCTGTAGCTTCATGAGTTGGTGATAATGAAGAGGGAGATGCAGTCGCTCCAGCAAATTCTGGCTCATTTGAGATCAGAGATTCCTGATCTTCTTCCTTAGCTGCTGCTTCCTCATCATCTGAAGCTGGCCTGTGAGCTTTCCGTTTCTTTCTTTTCTTTGAAGGTGTAGATTCCTTGGGAGTTTCAGCATAAGAGATTCTTCTAAGCCTTTTGAGATGCTTAGATCCCCCAATTCCAGTATCCTTCTGAGAAGAGACCTTCTCAGCTTCTTGTATAACAGGTTCAGGAACCTGTTCCTCACTATCTGACTCATCTCTCAGAACAAACTTCCTTCTCTTCTGTGTTGTCTGAGGTAAAGTCTTTGTCCTCTTGGGCTTGGAAGATGAAGGCTTCACAGTATGTGCTGATGATGAAGGTTGAGGTAGCTGTGAAGTTTTGAGATATGTCCTGACATAAGATTGAGTAGATTGATGTGTATGTGTGGTATGTTCTGATGGTTGTTGAGTTGTCTGGGTGGTGGTGGTGGGTTGTACATCAGGGTAAACAGATCTGTAGGTTAGAGGATCAGCATTTACCAAGACCTGTTTTACAGACTGAGGTATCTGTAAGGGTCTCACCACCTTTTTCTTAAGGTCAACATTTACCAAGTCATTAAAAGCATGTTTTGCAAGTTTAAAAGGTGGAAGAATTGGCTGGTTAGGGTTCATTAGCACAGCAAAAGGTATATATAAGCTGACAGAATCTAGCAAAGTAAACTACATTTCTATCCTCTGTCATCCTATCCCCAATAAAACCTAGCACAGCACTTGCAAAATCAAAATGAGTTTGGTGAATAATAGCATACCCGATGTGCTGACTCATGATTGGAATGGCATCAAAGTTGGAACACTTATTGCCAAATACTTTAGTGATGCAGTCAAAGAAAAAGCTCCATTCCTTTCTGATATGTGCTCGTTTCAACTATCCAAGCTTGGCCAAACTCTTCTCATACCCCAAATTGGCCATGAGCTGCCGTAGAACTGGTTCCTCCGGTGTTGAGAAAATGCAGCCTTCTGGTAAGTGTAGAGCTTTACGAACTGCTCCAGGAGTTACCACATGCTCAACATCATTGACTTCAAAAATAATACTTGGAGTACCAGTAGCACCACCATTGTCAAAATGCCCAGTCCGCCAAAACGTCAGAACTTGTTGGCTGGAAATGACTTGAGGCTGGGTCAATGCATACCCAATTTCACTGTGTGCTAGAAGATCTTGCACAAAGTGCAACTCAGATGGAGCTTCATCATGATTTAAGATTGCAGCATAGTTGTTGGGAACGAACTTGGCTCCATCTATGATCAAATCCTTTGGTGCCATGAGAAAAATTGAGAATTAAGGTTGCCTGTATGGTGTTTGATAAAATATCTGTATGAAAAACAACGTCAGGAGATGAGAGAGAATAGAAGTAAAGAAAGAGAGATAAAGTGTGAAAGTAAATAAAAGATTTTATAATCTCCTCTCTCTTTTACTTATACACGGTAGAAAAGTAACCGTTGGACACCTGTCAGACATGCAGCAGTAAAGAATAATTAATGGGCACGGGAAAACAGTAATCATTACTTATCACATGCAGTTTTTCAAGGAAAAACCGTTCCATTTACCAAGTAATCCCATTAATTAAGGTAATTCAGTTTTAATTTAAAATTTAAACTGTTTCCACTTATTAAATCATTTTTACTACGAAACCAATATTCTGTAAAAATACATCAGGTGAGAGAATGACCAAAAAATAAATCAAGGAATCAGGTACTGCCACGTCAGATTCAGAACTTGATTTTTATCAGTAATCAAATGGTCATCAGAATATGGATATATCAGGATTTAAAAATGTATCAGAATTTCAAACAACTCAGAGACAACATCTTGCAAAAATATAAAAATTCCATTAATATATTAAGAGAATACATTCATGAAATTGAAATTACAGCACAAGATTACAAGAGTGTCCTAAGCTACAAAGCCTATTTCTTCTTCCTACTTTCTACAAACAGAACAGCGAGATGAATGATTCGCTCTTGCTGTCGAAGAGCTTCCAGCCGTGCTTCTTCCAATCATTCAACATGGCGATGGTAATCCATATAAAAGAACAAGAGGTCTGTCAGAACCTCTTGGGGAACAGAGTCCCAAACATTAACAGGAATAGCAGTAACATGCCATTCCTGCTGCCACTCTCGACAGCTCATGGTGAGAGAGAAGGTATCATAGTTTAGAGCTAAGTTGTAGTTCACCATGATTGTGATGAGGGAGAAATAGATGAGAGTGAGAGCTTGAGAGTTTGAGAGAAAGTGAGAGATGTACTGACTAAAGTGAATTGTTGGTTTTTATAGGCAATGGAATGCCAGGAGATGCAAGGAAAATTTAATGCTGACAGGTAGAAATAATTCTACCTCATCTCCCTAGACTGAGGAGAGTAAAAACAGCCATTGGAAGTGTAAAACAGGGTTTAATGCGCACAAGAAACAAGTAAATATTACTGTGCATGGACGTGTACCACTAACCCTAATTGTATTGACTGTTAATATTCCACCCAAACATATTCTGATTTAAAATAAGACCGTTTCAAATATTAACCACAAATAAGTCAAGTAAAGAATCATAATTTAATATCAGCACTTAGACTTATATCAGAACATAACAGTCATCAGAACATGATTTCTTAACTCGAAAAGTTGAATGGCTATTTCTGTAATTCTTCACACAAACTCTGATTTCGGTTCTTCAGAACTTAATCATCAGAACCTGTCCTCAGAATTTATGCAATCTGACATATAAACTGTTTATCTAAAACAACATTGATCGTCACAGTAATTTTCATCATTCATATGGAGTGTAAGTGTGTGCATTAAGCTAAATATCAGACAAGGAGTAAAGTCTGATTCACTTCAGTACATCTTAGAAATAAGGCATAACTAAGAACTTTACTTAAAATCTGTCATTATTCTGAAGCCTACTATTGAATGATTTCATGCATGGGTCCACCTCAACTATTTTGTGCTTATTTTATGCATCTTTTGAAATTCCATTTTACAGTGGCTTCTCAGTGTAAGTGAGTCACGACTGCTAATCAGAAATTATGCTATTATCAGAGTATTTCTCCAGTAATCATATAGTGTGAAAAGTCACCAAGAAAAATAATTATTTTTGCTTTTCTGATGCATATTACTTAATACCAGCAATGCACTTGGGTCGTCCCTTCCACATTTTTACTTTAGATCTCAAAGGAGTACCTGATTTTTATTCTTTGTTCTTTTCCTTTTTCTTTTGATAAGTGAGGTTTATCAGCACTTAGTACATTCAGCAGATTTACTAACATCAGAACTTAACAAATGAGAAGCATTATTCTAGTTTTTGACTTAGTAATAAGATATACAAAGTAAACTTAACTAAGCTCAATGTCAGAATTTGCTTATGTCAATAGATTTCCACATAAATAATTACTTCTAACATGGGATCTCAAGTATATTAAAGACTACTAGGTCAGCATCTAGCACAGTTATCCTCATAGGATTGAATAGTTACGGAAACAGTCATTTCACTATCAAAGTTTAGAAATTCACATCAGACAACAATCAGTACTTAAGCAATTTTCAATTAGGCACAGAATACAAAAAGAGAGTAATATCTGTAAATACTGATCATAAAGTCTGATGTATCAGAACAAAACTAAGCAGATTTAGAGAAAGAACCTGAAACCATTCCAAGTTCATTTACCAATCTTGTAAAAGTAGCTTCACATAGTGGTTTTGTGAAGATATCTGCTAATTATTGATCTGTTGGAATAAAGTGCAATTCCACTGTACCTTCATCCACATGTTCCCTTATGAAGTGGTACCTAATGCTGATGTGCTTTGTCATTGAATGTTGAACTGGATTACCTGTCATAACAATAACACTTTAATTATCACAGTAAATAGGGATTTTAAAATATGTTAACCCATAATCCAGTAACTGATTCTTCATCCAAAGAATTTGTACACAGCAGCTTCCTGCAGCAATGTATTCTGCTTCTGCAGTTGATGTGGAAATTGACTTTTGTTTCTTGCTAAACCAAGAAACCAATCTGCCTCCAAGAAATTGGCAGCTTCCACTTGTGCTTTTCCTGTCAATTTTGCAACCTGCAAAATATGCATCTGAGTAACCTATTAGTTTAAAATCTGATTTTCTGGGATACCACAATCCCATATCAGCTGTTCCTTTAAGATACTTGAAAATTCTTTTCACAGCTGTTAAGTGAGGTTCTCTTGGATCTGCTTGAAATCTTGCACAAAGACAGGTAGCATACATGATATCAGGTCTACTAGCAGTTAGATAGAATAGAGAGCCAATCATACCTCTGTAATCAGTAATATCTACTGATTTACCAGTATCCTTATCCAGTTTTGTTGCAGTGGCCATGGGAGTGGATGCACTTGAACAATCTTGCATTCCAAATTTCTTTAGCAAATTTCTGGTGTACTTAGTTTGATAGATAACAGTGCCTTCTTCATTCTGCTTGACTTGAAGGCCCAGAAAATAGCTAAGTTCCCCCATCATACTCATTTGATATCTTGACTGTATCAGTTTGGCAAAATTCTTGCAAAGTCTGTTATTTATAGAACCAAAGATGATATCATCAACGTATATCTGAACCAGAAGTAAGTCATTTCCATGGTTGAGGTAGAACAGTGTTTTGTCTATAGTTCCTCTGTTAAATCCACTTTCCAGAAGAAACTGAGCTAAAGTCTCATACCATGCTCTTGGAGCTTGCTTAAGGCCATAAAGTGCTTTATCAAGCCTGTAGACATGATCTGGATATTTGGAATCTACAAAGCCTGGAGGTTGTTCAACATATACTTCCTCCTCCAATTCTCCACTGAGAAAATCACTTTTTATATCCATTTGAAATACAGTAAACTTTTTGTGAGCAGCATAAGCCTAAAATATCCTTATGGCTTCGAATCTAGTAACTGGTGCAAATGTTTCATCATAATCAATTCCCTCATGTTGAGAATATCCTTTTGCACCCAACCTTGCTTTATTCCTTGTAATTATGCCATCACTATCAGTTTTGTTTCTGAATACCCACTTTGTACCAACAACAGATCTGTTCTTTGGCCTTGGCACTAGGGTCCAGACTTTGTTTCTTTCAAATTCATTCAACTCTTCCTGCATTGCTTGCACCCAATCAGCATCTTGAAGAGCTTCTTCCACTTTCTTTGGTTCAGTCTGAGAAAGAAAAGAATTGTAAAGACATTCACTTGAAGTAGCTGTTCTAGTTCTGACACCTGCATCAGGATTTCCAATAATTAAGTCAGGTGTATGTGATTTAGTCCACTTCCTTGCAGATTGAAGGTTTTCTCTAGAACTGGATGCTCCCCCATGATCCATGCTATCTTCATCAATATTTTCTGATGCTCCCCCTGAAACTATGCTCTCTGAGTTGGATCCTTCAGAATTTAAGTTTTCAGAACTATCAGAACTTGGCTTATCAGAACTTGATGAATCAGAACTTGAAGAGCCAGTTGTATGTTCTGATGTTTCTTGAGATGTGGATATATCTTCAGTATGCTCAACCTGCAAAGGTGCATCTTCCTTTGACCTAGTCACCACAGTTTCAATAACATTAGAGTTTAATCCATCAAAGTTTGTATTATCAGGATTTAGACTGTCAGGATTTTCAGTATCAGAATTTAAGTCTTCATTTTCAAATCTTAGCTAATCATGATCATTGAAATCTTCAAGTCCAGTAATTTTCTTATCATCAAAGGAGATATTGATAGATTTCATGACCACCCTTGTTCTCAAGTTAAAGTCTCTGAAGGCTTTTGTGGAAAGTGGATATCCAACAAAGATTCCTTCATCAGCTTTTAGATCAAATTTCGATAGCTGTTCAAGATGAGTCTTAAGAACAAAACACTTGCATCCAAATTGTGGCGCCCTCCAAACCCGGGTCAGAAGTTTGGGGTCCACACACACACACACATACCTTATTTATAACCTGCTTATAACAATAATAAAGATAACAATAATATGCAGTGACCCTATTTACCAACTACCACGGATCGCAACAGGTTAAAATATGCACACAAGTCACACATCTACTTATATTACATACCGTTCAAATCCCAACTATTCCAAACTCAAAACTGAGTATTAAACTTTATTACAACTTTTACAAACTTAAATTATTCCAAAAGAAGCCTACTAGCTCAGAGATGAACATCCAAAAATAATCACAATTTATTTTATTCCACAATTATCTGCCAATACACCTTAAAAGGTTTTCTGAATAAAATTTACATTTTTTTTGCCATTATTACAATTCATAAATATACATAAATCTGGTACATCAAAAGTTGAAGCCTAGCCTATTGGTAGTTCCTACCTCAGCTACAACGACATCAATGCCCATAGGAAGCTGCGGAACGTTTCCTATCCGCTCTTGAATTGGGAGCTTGGTCTTGTTCATCATGTCTATCTGATGTTGTGTGATGGAAGAAGAAAGCAAGGGTGAGCAGCAAGCCCACCAAAATAATATGTATAATGATTTACAGTATATGAGCCTTCTCATAGTATTCATGAAAGTCTTGGTCAAAAGAAATGAACCAAGTTGATATCTTAATGCGATGAAGTCGCAAAATATTCAGTATATATACATATATACTTTTCAAAATCTTGGAAGTCCTCTTCCATGTATAATATACACAAAGTTCCAGTTTATAACTGTATAAAAAAAAATATCGTTGCAAGGTGATCTCATATATCTAACCTTGTCTCAACATTTTTCTGAAAGTCTTTGATATGCATAGATAATCATTTACTAGATATAAGTTTAAAAGATGAAGTTACAAGATACTCCAATATACTTATATCTTTTCCGAATACTACTTGAACTACCACCGTTCAAGTTATAATTAGTTTCAAAAGTTCATCACACTGATGAGACTACAAGATAAGACTTGAATAGATTCAATCTTTGAAATATTTTGAAGGAAATGAAGTTATTATATACTTCATTAAGTCCCGATATATATATATACACCTATATATATACATACGTTTCCTGAAAACCTCTGTTATGTAAAGTATGAACAGAATTGCAATATCCAATAAATTTGGAAAGGAAAGAATTTTGGCATAAACCTGATATCTTGCTGATCAGGCAAAGATACCAATAAGTACCCTTTTCTACTAGTAGATGGACGAATTCCCCACTGGTCATCACCCTGGTCGTAATAGGACCTTATGCTGGACTGCCACTCAGCCACTTATGCATTTGATGGACTCCCACTGAGCCACTTACACTATCATGGACGCCCACTGAGCCCATGTTGCTTATGCCGACTCAATAGATGGACTTACCTCCCGAACGTTGGGTAAGTAATCAATTCATTTACCAAAACTGCAACCTTGTTGCGAATATAAAATACACCACAGAGCCGGATCCCTCAGGTTTTGAGCGAGTATTTAAATCCCCTTAAAAAGGAAGATCTTAAATATAAAAATGAGTTTTGGGATCCGCTCTAACTTTTAAAAATCATTTTGAAGACTAGAAAACACTTTAAAGAGTGTTTGGAGTAAAGCTGATTTAATGAAGTAAATCAGTCCCCAGTATATTTAGAAAATGTCTGAATATTATTATTTAAATAATATTCCCATAAAGAATAATCTTTATAAAAATAATTGAAGTAGAAGTATTAAAACTTATACTTGAAACGAGTATTAACTAACCAAAGATATACTTATATGAAAGTACTATCTTTATTTGAATAATCGAAAATAAGTTTGATTATTGACACCTTATTCTTTAATAAAATAAAGAATATATTTCAGTAATAAACGGAGTCATAATACCTCGAATGAATATTATAAATAATATTCATAAAATAAAGGAGTCATACATCCTCGATTGAATATCCAAGTAATATTCAATAATAATATAAAGGAGTCATAAGCCCTCGAATAATATTCGAAATAATATTCAATAATTAATATAAAGTTATCGAATAACCCTTATTCGATTAATAGTTTTGAAAACTATGACCATATATATATAAGTATATATATATATATATATTTATATCCATATATACAAAATCTACTCGGGATCCTCGACTCCCGGTTTTAGAAAATATTTTCACCTTTGGGTCCCTATACTAAGGGTATATGCAAATTACCGCTATCCTCTAGCATAGGTATTATCAACTGAATCAACAGATATATATGGAAAGAATACGAAACAGGCATGCATATATATATACCATAGCATCATGCTTCAATATATTGCAACATTTGCTAATTAACCAACATGCATCTATCGCAAGATAATGCAAATACATATATACATCACAACAACAGTTATAACGGGTAGAGAACTTGCCTGAGCGACTGGGGGTTACGAATGGCTCGGGACGAGTCTGGTAACCTATAAGCAACAAGTAAGTTGGAATTAAACCAAAGTCACTTGTAAATCTATACTCTAACCAACTCAGACTCTAACGCTCGTTTTGCGCCCGCTGGTTCTCTTAAGTCACTCGAGTACCCTCGGCTCCACCATTTTTAATAATTTAACCTTTACGAGTTTTAAGGCGATTCCTTCGCGAGTGTCTTACCAACTGCCTAACACACTTACCATAAATGTTTCATACATTAATTAACCATTTTTGGTCTTTAACCTATGTTTCAAAGTAAGGCGAGGGGAAAAGTTTCGTTCGCGAAACGCCGTTACTTGAAACGGTCGTTTCTCCTAAACCGTGCATCGGAATCGAACGAACTACATATCAAAACGAAGCTCGTAACATGAGCTATCTAAGGCAATGGTCATAATCTAGAAGGGGGTTCTCGGGTCCTAATGTTATGCACAAAAATAGTCTAAAGAAAATCGGACGTTACGACGGCTATGTTTACGCGATTTCCCAATTTAAAACCATTCAAAACCAACCCAATTCAACCTCAAATCCAACATACAACCAACATCCATCCTTATCACATCATAACAACCCCAACCAATTCAATTTTAACATTCATACTTATGCCTAAGCTTGAATTTAACTATACTACATTCTTTTAACCAAAACAACAAGATTTACCAATCCGATTCAATACCATTTCAATCCCAAACTCTAAATCACAAACATCAAGCTACAATATCACCCTACTAATCAAAATCATCTTATAATACATAGGAATCTAGGGTTTGGAGATGATATACCTTCCTTGAAGTGGTGGGAGGAGCTAGGAAGCCTTAAGAAGCTTTGAGAAGTTTTAGGAATGCTTGGATCTTCAAGGAAATCAAGAAAAATTTCAAGTTAAAAACTTGAAAACACTATTCATTGTCTTCTTCTTTGATTAAATGAAGAATATTGAGAAGGAATTGATGGCTTAAACTCATGATATAGCCCTAACTAAGCATAAGGATGATTAGGGAATTATCTTACCAATTTAGGAGGCTTGGATCTTGAGTTTTGAAATTCCTTGCCTTTGGAATAGTAAAAAGCCGAGAGCATGAAGAACAATGCCTTGGTTTCTTTTTGATTTTGATGAAAAATGATTTTCTTGGCTTGGTTGGTTTGATTTTTGTGTTTGTTTTAGTTAATTACCTAGTTGCCCTTGATTTTGTGTGGTTAAAAAGCCACCACATCTCCTTCCTTCCCATGTCATGCCTATGTCATGTTGTGATGTCATCCTTCCCTCTTTGTCCTCCTCTCATTGGTTGGGTGACATCACTCTCTCTAATCCCTTTGATTAACTTCCTAATTGTTTGCCTAATGACCGCTGATCTGTTATACGGTTCGCTTAACTTTCGTTCTCGTTTATCGTTTGAAGGATCATACCCGGGATCTTATTACTTAGGTTCCCTTAACCTTTCTCAATACATTATATTCCTTTTTTATGATCCTCTATTATAATCCTTTAATTTAAATCCTTTTTATCCTGTTACCTTATACTCAATTCTCTCTGTATCTAGTGTATTTCCAGGAAAATCAAAGTGTTCGGATTTGGATTCTGACGATCTTTACATACACTTATATCCCATATAAAGTACTAATAAAATCTCAGAATATCCATATCAGAACCCCTACATAGTGTGGCATGAAAAGTTTTCTCATTCAGCAAAAACACTATTCATAAGGGTTTCAAAATTTCCCAAAAATTGGGGTTATTACAGTCTCCCCTCCTTAAAAGGATTCCGTCCCGGAATCAAATTGAAAATAAATAGGGATACTCTTTTAGCATTGCACTTTCTAACTCTCGAGTAAATTTTTCCACATTGTGGTCCTACCACCAAACTCCGCCTAGTTTGATAACCCTTCTCCTAAGTACTTGTTCCTTTTTACTCTATAACCCTTCCTGGTTGCTCCATATAGGTTACGTCGGGTTGCATGTCTATGTGCTCACATGCCCCTATTTGTCTGGCATCCGAATTATACTTTCTTAACATTGATACGTGGAACACGTTATGAACTTGCTACATATTCGGGGGTAGGGCTAGCTCATATGCTATCTTCCCAATACGTCTTAATATATCCTAAGATCCAACAATTCGTGGACTTAAACTTTCCTTTCTTTCCAACCCTCATCAATTCTTTTTAAGGGAATACTCTTAACAATACAAGGTTCCCTCCTTCATACTCTTTGTCCTTTCATTGTCAAATTAGCATACTTCTTATGTCCATCTTGGGCTACTCCCAGCCGTCCTCTGATTAGATCTATTAAATCCTTGGTCCTTTGGACCACTGCTGGTCCGAGTATCTTGCGCTCTACAGCTTCATCCTAACATAAGGGAGATCGACATTGTCTTCCCTCAAGGATCTCATAAGGCGATATCTCGATAATGACATATGATCTATTATCGTAAGATAACTCAATCCGCGTTAAGTGATCATTCCAAATTCTTTCAAGTCTATTGCATGGAATTTTATCACAGCTTCTAGCACTATAGCTTTGGCATCTCAATACCCATTCTTTTCCAGTTCGTAATCGCTACTACCTTCCGTTCCTAATATTATACTGGTTATACTTTTGCTCGTTAGCGTTCTATAACCTTTTAATAACCACGTCAACCTTAGTATCACGAATGTGTTTCCATTCCGAATACTACCACAACTTTATTACTCCTTTTTCAGCTGTTTCTATTTCCCAAAGTTTGATCAATCATATAGAAGTAAATGAATTTGTTGAGAGATCACTATGATCATGAACACTTGTTATATCGCATAGTTAGTACAGAAGGTGGCCAGCCTTTAGTACTTGACAAGCAATTAAACAATAGATGGTATCCTACTAGGCTTCTATCACACAGATAGATAGTCATTCGGCAATACCTCCCCTTCTGGAAGGGTTGTTCTTCTCAGCTTACATGAAATGAAAAGAAGAGAAAAGAACGAACTGAAGAGAATTGTATATTCGTAAAAATTTTATTGCCATAAAATATCTGGCTTGGAATCTACCTCTGAACTATAGAGGTTTGTCATAGGAGAACAAAACATATATGTATTTATATCAACATCAAGTATTGTAGCATCGTATTTCACATGCCTAAATATTTTTGCTATTCCGTCCATCATTCTATGGACCCATGCTCTTCCTCGAGCTTATACACAATCACCTTTGAAACTCCCTTGATATCAAAAATCGAACCTGGGATCTCATTCTAGACATCATCGTTACTTGAATTCTATGCTTGCACCGCAACCTTCCTCGTATAATAATACGACTCTCTATTGATAAGAAAGAATAAATATTCAATAGGTAGATAATATACTTAATTAGTCTATCAATGATAACTTATACACCACCACGACCCGATTAGTGGTACTCAATCTCAACATTCATTCCAATACAACTCTCATGGTTGTAATCGACTCATTACTCGCAGAATCATTGCTGCATTACTATGGTCCACCACTGACCTACTGTCGTAATTCACTTTCCATGAAATCTTAATATCTAACCATACGGAGTCCATACATGTCGTATAGAATTCTCCTAAGGAGGTAACATGATCACCGTTCATGATTCATGAAGAACACTCCTGAACTTGACGTACTTTCATGACATGAAGTAGATAAAATTGCAGAAGAGTTTCAATCAAGGCAACGATAGCAGGTTAATATCATTCTTAATCATATGCCTTCAATAGAAGACTTAACTCAAAGGTTCGTTTAGTCCTTTTTGGAAATATGGTCCTGGATTATTCTCAAGATAGGATCTTCTGAGATAGATAGCCCGCTCATGGCGATTACGCGAATTAAACCTTTACCAACTACTATTACGGTTGGGTATTGCACAGTCATCAGAAGGAATGACAATCTTCCAAACCAAAATACAACCATCACAGCTTTAACCATCATCACTGTATCCCTCTCGCACGAGCGCCTATAATTATCCTCTTACATTTAAAGTGTCGGCCACCTCTTTGGCCTTTCCTGATAGTAAAATTTCCTTACAGTCAATGTCATTTTAACCACCTCCAATAATTTTCTACCTCATTTCAATCACATCTTATGTGAAGATGTTTTCCTTAAAATCTGATAAATAAAAAAAAATATCACCATTTTTGCATAAGTTATTGCCTCAGTCTTTAGAGGTTAATCACCGTCATGACTGACTCTCAATCATAATTAGAACATCTTTTATCTTAAGTCCTAATTGCCCTGAACAATTTCGACCATTACTGGTTCGATCCATACTTTCTCGTGGTTTAACACGTGCCCCCCTTGGCATCATTATAATTACGTCATATTTCCTTTATCAACATTTCTATTCTTGAGAATTTTGAATATTACCTTTCTCCTTGTAAAACCTCTAAGGTTATCCTTCAATCGTTCCTCCTATATTCCCTAGATACAGGGCATATCAAAATACCATTTACTATTACTAGAACCATTGTCTATATACTTCTGAAAAATTTCTCCACTGATTCTTAAAGGTTGTTGTTACCTTAATCCTTTCTAATTCATACTGTCAAAACTCATACTATCCCTATTAAGGGTGAAATGCCAACCTTTATGCATTCCCCTAGGATTCATTTTAAGTTACCGATGTTCTATCCTTAATTCCACCTTTAAAAGGTACCTGCATCCTTCCATGGATAAATCAAGTCATATATCCCTGATAGGGTGTCTTATTCCATCATTCCCACCTCGATAGTATATACCTAATTTCACAATAACATCTGTATTCAAAATGAGGTCAATCAATATGGCCTCCAAAAGATAACAACGGTTATCCACTTTTCTTTTCCTGATTTGGTAACGATAACAAGGATGTTCTGGAAGATATTGGTCGTGTTCAACGTGAACTTCTTCTTAATAATTCCTTATTTACTTATGTTATTTATCTCAACAGTCATCTCAATATTGGGATATCTTTCATATCTGGCGTCTTCCTTTCTGGGTATCAAGCCACCGGTCTTACACTTCACATTCTTGAAGGTCACTTCCTTCATCCAATTTTCCTACTTTCTTACTTTCTTGTCTCCTTATTCTATCCGCGTCTCATTATTTATCCGTCGAACTATCTCAAGGTTTCCTCGAATCCTCCCAACTCATAGGGGATAAAATATATGTATCTCTTATGCCTTCAACCATCAATTTTAACTCATGGTGAATCACCCTCATCCTGACGATTACATACTTTTCTATTTCTATTGCTACGAGTCTTTAGGGTTTCCTCATACCCAACTCCCTTATCATTCCTCAAACTCTATTGCCTTTATATTCCTTTCCACTTCAATTTCTTTTTATTTTCCTTTCTCTTATCATTATTTCATGAACCAACACAACATAAGCATTGATTTCAAACATCCCGTCATTCTGGATTCGTGCCCTTAGAACGAATCTTGACAACTTTTACAACTTAAATTCACAATTCATCATACTCGTCTGTCTTTGTTCTGGCTCTAAACCTTTTACACTCTCTCCATAACCTTGGGAATTACTTTCCCGAAAACAATTGGCTGAGCTTTAATCAGTTTATCATAACCTCTGGCTCCGTGCCTTTCTTGGTCTTTCACCAGCGGGTGGCCTCTCTCTTAGGAGGGTAAGTGACAAAAACAGTCCTTTGTGGTTCGTTAATCATTTAGAATCTCAAATGATTCCTCTATTTCCTTTAGCCAGGCTCTTGCCTCGGCTGGGTCAGCTTGTTCCATGGAACTCTGAGAGCTTAGCGACTTAAAGGTCCTGAAAGAATTTCTCACCGCACTGTCTCCTCAGGGTGGTGGTTGGGGATAATAGTCTAAGTTCTTTTTAGACAGGTCCATGAATTGCCGTATAGGAGTGCCGTCTCGGGTCTCCTTTCCTTACTCGACTTTTTGTTTCCTTAGTATGAAATGTTTCATCCTTCTCCCATACTTGGGGTTATCTTATACATTTTAAATCCTCATTTTTCCACTTCATTATGTTATGGGTTCATTCTATCTTGATGGCGACCTCCCTGACTATCAGGTTCAGGGTTTGCTCTAAATCTTATTCCTCAAACTAGCTTTCATCTAAGATTTCATCTTTAGGCTCTTGAACATTTGGAACCCAAATTCTATAGGAATACCTCATTATTCCCTTATCATCTTTCTCGGTATTAATCTTTTATCTAATTGTTGGCTCTCTGCCTTCATTCATAACTTTTTCTGGCACAATATGTTCTTTTCCGATCATTCGGTCTGTATTGCAATCTCAAACAGCTTTTCGGTACCGGCTCCGGTTACCTTCACTTCTATTTCCATTTTCTCACAATCTCTTATAAACTCTCCCAAAGACATTATCATCTTGAGTCTCTCCTTTTTACTAAGGGCATCAGCCACCACATTGGCTTTCCCCGAATGATAAAGAATCTCCCAATCAATATTCTTGATTAGCTCTAACCGCCTCCTCTGGCGTATGTTGAGCTCTTTCTACGCAAAAATGTACTAGAGCTCCTATAGTTTGTGTAAATCTCGCACTTCTATCCATACAAGTAGTGCCTCCAATATTTAGGGCAAACCTATTGCCACGAGCCCAAGCTCATGGGTGGGGATATCGAATTTTATATTCCCTTAATTATCTTGACGCGTACGCGATTACCTTGTTGTGCTGTATAAGAAGCACCCTAATTCCTTATGTGAAGCGTCACTACAAATCACAAAATCTCCTTTTCCATCCGGCAACGCCAACATAGGAGCCGTCACCAACCTTTGCTTCAGTTCTTGAAAGCTGTTCTCGCATTTCTCTGTCCATTTGAACTTCTCAGTCTTACGAGTAAGCCGCGTTAAAGGGGGCTACTATCTTTACAAACTTGAATGAACCTCCGGTAGTGACCGACCAATCTTACCTCTGGTAGTCAACCTAACCATGGTCATCAATTCATCAGTGGTCCTTTATTCATTCTTGTCAGGATCCTCCATGGGATCCTCCTCAGCAACTATCCCTTCTAGGACAACATCCTCAACAGCTACATCCTCAATATGAACATCATCCGATCCCGCGTTAGGACGCTCTATCGGATCCATAATCTGATCTCTAATAAGTAATAAACATCATCGCGCTGTTGCTCCTCAACCTCAGGGTTCGGAGTCCCGCTACCATCTACGATAACGAAC
This sequence comes from Apium graveolens, assembly GCF_009905375.1. Taxonomy (NCBI): domain Eukaryota; kingdom Viridiplantae; phylum Streptophyta; class Magnoliopsida; order Apiales; family Apiaceae; genus Apium; species Apium graveolens. Next base: position 55,595,808 of record NC_133653.1, read on the forward strand.
TACGCTTCTATCACGATATTTATAAGGGTTCCCATAAGGGTTTTAACTGTCAGTGCTACGTTAGGTAGCCCGACTATGAACTTGGCAAGAGTTCTTATTATCTTAGTGAACTTATTATTTTAACGTCACATCATCTCTGAGGTTTATAACGCTTAGCTCTGATACCACTTCTGTAACACCCCCAAATCCGGGGTCGGGGATCCGGGTTGTCACGAGTTCCATTTCCCTTAATAACACCCAATCTTAATAATTAATTGACTACTCTGTACTGTGACCCCATAATAAACACACACACCACACGTTATAGTCTCAGAGATGAACATCCAAAAATAATCACAATTCATTTTATTCCACAATTATCTGCCAATACACCTTAAAAGGTTTTCTGAATAAAATTTACATTTTCTTTGCCATTATTACAATTCATAAATATACATAAATCTGGTACATCAAAAGTTGAAGCCTAGCCTATTGGTAGTTCCTACCTCAGCTACAGCGACATCAATGCCCATAGGAAGCTGCGGAACGTTTCCTATCCGCTCGCGAATTGGGAGCTTGGTCCTGTTCATCTTGTCTATCTGATGTTGTGTGATGGAAGAAGAAAGCAAGGGTGAGCAGCAAGCCCACCAAAATAATATGTATAATGATTTACAGTATATGAGCCTTCTCATAGTATTCATGAAAGTCTTGGTCAAAAGAAATGAACCAAGTTGATATCTTAATGCGATGAAGTCGCAAAATATTCAGTATATATACATATATACTTTTCAAAATCTTGGAAGTCCTCTTCCATGTATAATATACACAAAGTTCCAGTTTATAACTGTATAAAAAAAATATCGTTGCAAGGTGATCTCCTATATCTAACCTTGTCTCAACATTTTTCTGAAAGTCTTTGATATGCATAAGATAATCATTTACTAGATATAAGTTTAAAAGATGAAGTTACAAGATACTCCAATATACTTATATCTTTTCCGAATACTACTTGAACTACCACCGTTCAAGTTATAATTAGTTTCAAAAGTTCATCACACTGATGAGACTACAAGATAAGACTTGAATAGATTCAATCTTTGAAATATTTTGAAGGAAATGAAGTTATTATATACTTCATTAAGTCCCGATATATATATACACCTATATATATACATACGTTTCCTGAAAACCTCTGTTATGTAAAGTATGAACAGAATTGCAATATCCAATAAATTTGGAAAGGAAAGAATTTTGGCATAAACCTGATATCTTGCTGATCAGGCAAAGATACCAATAAGTAACCTTTTCTACTAGTAGATGGACGAATTCCCCACTGGTCATCACCCTGGTCGTAATAGGACCTTATGCTGGACTGCCACTCAGCCACTTATGCATTTGATGGACTCTCACTGAGCCACTTACACTATCATGGACGCCCACTGAGCCCATGTTGCTTATGCCGACTCAATAGATGGACTTACCTCCCGAACGTTGGGTAAGTAATCAATTCATTTACCAAAACTGCAACCTTGTTGCGAATATAAAATACACCACAGAGCCGGATCCCTCAGGTTTTGAGCGAGTATTTAAATCCCCTTAAAAAGGAAGATCTTAAATATAAAAATGAGTTTTGGGATCCGCTCTAACTTTTAAAAATCATTTGGAAGACTCGAAAACACTTTAAAGAGTGTTTGGAGTAAAGCTGATTTAATGAAGTAAATCAGTCCCCAGTATATTTAGAAAATGTCTGAATATTATTATTTAAATAATATTCCCATAAAGAATAATCTTTATAAAAATAATTGAAGTAGAAGTATTAAAACTTATACTTGAAACGAGTATTAACTAACCAAAGATATACTTATATGAAAGTACTATCTTTATTTGAATAATCGAAAATAAGTTTGATTATTGACACCTTATTCTTTAATAAAATAAAGAATACATTTCAGTAATAAACGGAGTCATAATACCTCGAATGAATATTATAAATAATATTCATAAAATAAAGGAGTCATACATCCTCGATTGAATATCCAAGTAATATTCAATAATAATATAAAGGAGTCATAAGCCCTCGAATAATATTCGAAATAATATTCAATAATTAATATAAAGTTATCGAATAACCCTTATTCGATTAATAGTTTTCAAAACTATGGCCATATATATATATATAAGTATATATATATATATTTATATCCATATATACAAAATCTACTCGGGATCCTCGACTCCCGGTTTTAGAAAATATTTTCACCTTTGGGTCCCTATACTAAGGGTATATGCAAATTACCGCTATCCTCTAGCATATGTATTATCAACTGAATCAACAGATATATATGGAAAGAATACAAAACAGGCATGCATATATATATACCATAGCATCATGCTTCAATATATTGCAACATTTGCTAATTAACCAACATGCATCTATCGCAAGATAATGCAAATACATATATACATCACAACAACAGTTATAACGGGTAGAAAACTTGCCTGAGCGACTGGGGGTTACGAATGGCTCGGGACGAGTCTGGTAACCTATAAGCAACAAGTAAGTTGGAATTAAACCAAAGTCACTTGTAAATCTATACTCTAACCAACTCAGACTCTAACGCTCGTTTTGCGCCCGCTGGTTCTCTTAAGTCACTCGAGTACCCTCGGCTCCACCATTTTTAATAATTTAACCTTTACGAGTTTTAAGGCGATTCCTTTGCGAGTGTCTTACCAACTGCCTAACACACTTACCATAAATGTTTCATACATTAATTAACCATTTTTGGTCTTTAACCTATGTTTCAAAGTAAGGCGAGGGGAAAAGTTTCGTTCGCGAAACGCCGTTACTTGAAACGGTCGTTTCTCCTAAACCGTGCATCGGAATCGAACGAACTACATATCAAAACGAAGCTCGTAACATGAGCTATCTAAACATGGCAATGGTCATAATCTAGAAGGGGGTTCTCGGGTCCTAATGTTATGCACAAAAACAGTGTAAAGAAAATCGGACGTTACGACGGCTATGTTTACGCGATTTCCCAATTTAAAACCATTCAAAACCAACCCAATTCAACCTCAAATCCAACATACAACCAACATCCATCCTTATCACATCATAACAACCCCAACCAATTCAATTTTAACATTCATACTTATGCCTAAGCTTGAATTTAACTATACTACATTCTTTTAACCAAAACAACAAGATTTACCAATCCGATTCAATACCATTTCAATCCCAAACTCTAAATCACAAACATCAAGCTACAATATCACCCTACTAATCAAAATCATCTTATAATACATAGTAATCTAGGGTTTGGAGATGATATACCTTCCTTGAAGTGGTGGGAGGAGCTAGGAAGCCTTAAGAAGCTTTGAGAAGTCTTAGGAATGCTTGGATCTTCAAGGAAATCAAGAAAAATTTCAAGTTAAAACTTGAAAACACTATTCATTGTCTTCTTCTTTGATTAAATGAAGAAGATTGAGAAGGAATTGATGGCTTAAACTCATGATATAGCCCTAACTAAGCATAAGGATGATTAGGGAATTATCTTACCAATTTAGGAGGCTTGGATCTTGAGTTTTGAAATTCCTTGCCTTTGGAATAGTAAAAAGCCGAGAGCATGAAGAACAATGCCTTGGTTTCTTTTTGATTTTGATGAAAAATGATTTGTTTGGCTTGGTTGGTTTGATTTTTGTGTTTGTTTTAGTTAATTACCTAGTTGTCCTTGATTTTGTGTGGTTAAAAAGCCACCACATCTCCTTCCTTCCCATGTCATGCCTATGTCATGTTGTGATGTCATCCTTCCCTCTTTGTCCTCCTCTCATTGGTTGGGTGACATCACTCTCTCTAATCCCTTTGATTAACTTCCTAATTGTTTGCCTAATGACCGCTGATCTGTTATACGGTTCGCTTAACTTTCGTTCTCATTTATCGTTTGAAGGATCATACCCGGGATCTTATTACTTAGGTTCCCTTAACCTTTCTCAATACATTATATTCCTTTTTTATGATCCTCTATTATAATCCTTTAATTTAAATCCTTTTTATCCTGTTACCTTATACTCAATTCTCTCTGTATCTAGTGTATTTCCGGGAAAATCAAAGTGTTCGGATTTGGATTCTGACGATCTTTACATACACTTATATCCCATATAAAGTACTAATAAAATCTCAGAATATCCATATCAGAACCCCTACATAGTGTGGCATGAAAAGTTTTCTCATTCAGCAAAAACACTATTCATAAGGGTTTCAAAATTTCCCAAAAATTGGGGTTATTACAATTATGATATCAGGTGAACAATGGATTATGATTTAGAATTGGATATTATACTTTTAATTTAAAAACCAAGGTTAGGCTGCTGATCAGTCACGTGCTAACCCCGAGCAAAGCACACAACACTGCTCTAACTACTGGATCCAAGGCACACATTGGCCTAACTTGACCATTATATGGTCTGACCACGAATCTGGTCCACAATTTTATAAAACAATCCAATTCTAACATAATAACAGAATAAACAATAATAAGCAATAACCAGAATCATTAACAACAATGAGTGTTTAACAATGAAAGGGGTTTCAACCCTTGTAAGGATTAATAAGGTAATTTCAAAGCTTGAATGCTCGGTAATGAAAGAATTGGATAACAAAGGAATCAACGTTTCAGGGTTTCAAAGATTTGGGCTTTCAAAGCATAAAATACAATGTCTTGAAGGTGTAAGCAATCTGGTTCCGTGTTTAATATTTAATGTGTATGTATTTGTGGAGTAGTATTGTATACTTGAGGTTCGTATTTGGGTATACAACAATCAATGGTATAGAAAGAATAAGGTTCATGGCTCAAGAACAATAACTGGAATCAGGGTTTGGGTTTCAGTGCTTCAAAGCACTTGCAATATCAACAAGACTATCAAATACTACAATATCTCAGGAAAGTTCAGAACACTTGCCTGGTACTAGCTTACTATTCTGCTCTCGCTTCCAATCACAATCGTCTTACTCCTCAACTACCTGTTTTCCTTTCCTACGCCTTGCCTCTTCTGCTCACATATCATAAACATCTATCAATAATCGACTCATAGAGTTCTATTCAACACATACTTCTATCTACCCTTCGTTTTACCCAAATCCGATTAACGGATTGAAAGTTATATAATAGTCAAGTAAACACCGAATATATAGACTGATAGTTAATCAACAAGTCACATATAGCACATAATACATCACGTACTCAATGATATATTATTTATAAAGAAGTCTTGGGTCATAAATAGGCTTTCGGGTATTTAAAATGATTTTTAAAATATTTTTTGGAATTAAAACGGGTCGTTGGATCAATTTCGGGTTAATAAACAGGGTTCGGTTGGCCAATTTTGGCTCCGAAACAATTTTATACTAATTATCGAGCCATGGAAATAATTTAGAATAATATTTTAAAGCTCGAAATTATTTTTCAGAATTTTTAAATTATTTTTAAGTAATTATATCTAATTAAATAATTAATTAAAATTAATTAATAATTAATTAAATCAATTAATCAATTAATTTCCAAATTAATTGGCCAATTAGTCAATTAAAAATTAACTGAAATTAATTAACTAATTAATTCAGATTTATTTCTGAATTAAAAATAATTTTCGGAATTAAAATACTAATTTTTAGAATTTTCAGAAATTAAAAACGAATTTTATAATAAAAATAAATAGGAAATTTGATATTTTAAACATTTTTAAAACAGGAATCCAATTTTTTGCAAAGTCTGGAAACCTGGAGGACCAAACTTCATCGTTTTCAGAAGTACAGGGACCAAACTACAATTTTGCAGTTCTAGTCGCCGGAAAAGTCGGGGGTGGCCGGAGAATTCACCTCCGGCATCCTCCCACCACCACCACCTCCAGAATTAAACTACACAACACCAGGAACCTATATCTGCAATCAAAATTCATCAATAACCCCAGACTTAGCTGGAATTTGATTAAGAAACTCGCCGGTTTCCGGCGGGTTCGACGTAAACTTCAAAACACAACTCCCTTCTCTACAGACCTCGTTGATTCATGAAACTTGTACGACTAGATTGCAAATTTCACAGAGAATACAATACACTATACCACAACATCAATCTATTTCAGAATAAGAAACCCCCAAATTTCAATTAAGAACATTCATACGGGTTATAAACCCTAATTTTAAAATTCGAAAATCAAACTCAAATTTGAACATGTTATTGAACTCCAAATCAGACGTATAATATATCAAAATCATCAGGAAAACAAGCTCTACAACATGCAGTCATCAAATCATACAAACAATCATCCGAACAAAAATTCATATTTTTAATAAATTTAATTCGAAAATAAATATATTTCCAGAAAATAAACCTTTGATTTTGCAGTGAAACAAAGCTCAGAATCTGATAGAACACTTCAAATCCTTCGTTTTGGTTACTCAAGCTTTGAAAACAGAGATTGGTAACGCCTTCGTTTTGCTGTTTGATTCTTAGAACAGTTTTTGTAATTAGGGTTTTTCTCTAAAAATTATAGAATTAACTATCTGCAAATGATTTTGATACGAAATAAAATACGGAAAAAGGCTATTTATAATTACGGAAAATTAGTATCCCGTTGGATCATTTCGAATATAAAATGGTACGTTTATTTGTAAAAACTGATCCAAACGGTATCAGTTTTCGGGATAATTATCCAAATAAGTACAATTTGTACTGCGGTCTTGGTCTCAGCGCTTGGTTACACGTATTACGAAGTGATAATCGGGATAGTTTAATAAAAAGCTCCCGTTTATCAAAAATACGGGTTTTATTGATTTACCGAAATAAATATTGTATCGAAAATGTTGCGCCGGGACCCGCGCAGAACAAACCGTACGCCGGATCGAAATAGTCGAAACATTGAATATGCTCGGAATATTACAATTAGGTTAGGAAGGAGTTCTCGGAAGAGTTTCGGGTTCCAAAAACGTAACAACGGATGACGTCGATTGGTTCCCGTTTTTATAAAATAGATTTTAAATACTCGGAAAAAGATTTTTATAAATTTCATATGATCCTTATAAATCCATAAATCAACATAAAAATAATTAAGAAGATATGCCAATTATCTATGTTTTATTTTGGACATATAAAAATTAAAATACTCAATTAATATTATTTTTGAATATCCAAGTACAGATAACATTTAACAATTAACTCATAGAATATATACTGAAAACACATAATAATTATTTGATAGCAAAATAATTACACGATATATCCCGGATATTACATCCTTCCCCCCTTAAAAGGATTCTGTCCTCAGAATCTCCTAAGAAAACAAATGAGGGTACTTTTCTCTCATATCACTTTCTAACTCCCAGGGTGACTCTTCAATCTTTGGGTTTCTCCACAATATTCTTACTAACTTTACCACTTTATTTCTCAATACTTTCTCCTCTAGAATCTCTATCGGCCTCTCTTCATATGACAAATATGCCTGAAGCTCTATTGGCTCATATTCTATTACATGACTGAAGTCTGGATTATATTTCTTGAGCATCGATACGTGAAAAACATTGTGAATGTGCTTCATGTGCGGGGGTAACGCCAACTCATAAGCTACTTTGCCAACGCGCTTTAAAATCTCAAAAGGTCCGACATATCTTGGGCTTAGCTTTCCTTTCTTTCCAAACCTCGTTAGTCCTTTCCATGGTGATACTTTCAGTAATACCAAGCTTCCTTCTTCAAATTCCATGTCTTTCCTTGACTGATCTGCATATTTCCTCTGACGATCTTGTGCGGCTATCAATCTCTTCTGGATAATTTCAACAATTTCCTTTGTCTGTTGTACCAGTTCAGGTCCAAGTATCTTGCGTTCTCCTACTTCGTCCCAATATATTGGAGATCTACATTTGCATCCATAAAGGGCTTCATAGGTTGGCATCCCAATGCTGGCATGATAACTGTTGTTGTAAGCAAACTCTACCAGAGGTAAATGTTCATCCCAACTTCCTTTGAAATCAATAGCACAAACACGTAACATGTCCTCAATTGTCTGGATCGTTCTTTCACTTTGGCCATCCGTCTTGGGGCGATAGGCCGTACTCATATTCAGTCTTGTTCCCAAACATTCTTGAAAACTCTTCCAAAATCTTGAATTAAACCTTGGATCTCGATCAGATACAATAGACACAGGAACTCCATGACGAACTACAATTTCCTTCAGGTACATATGGACCAACTTGTCGAGCAAAAATCTTTCATTTATAGGCAGAAAATGAGCTGACTTGGTAAGTCTATCCACTATAACCCAAATGGCATCATGATTAGCCCTTGTCCTAGGTAATCCAACTATGAAATCCATGGCAATATATTCCCATTTCCACTCTGGAATCTCAAATGGCTGTAACAATCCACTTGGTCTCTGATGCTCTGCTTTAACTCTCTGACAGGTATAACATTTGCTAATCCATTCCGCGATTTCCCTCTTCATGTCTGGCCACCAATAATTCTTCTTTAAATCTCTGTACATTTTGGTACTCCCTGGATGGATGGAATACCTTGAATTATGTGCCTCCTGTAAAATTTCATTTTTCAGCTCCGTCACTGGTGGAATCCAAATTCTAGATAAAAACCTCAGAATACCGTAATCATCCTTTTGCGTGCATAACTCTTCACCTACCAAATGATTTATATCTTGATCCATTACATCTTCCTGACATTTCTTTATTTTCTCAAATAATTCTGGTTGAAAAGTCATATTGTATACTTTCGCTTCCTCAGGCTTGCAAACTTTAATCTACAATTCCAATTTCTGAAATTCCTTATATATGTCTTCAGGTACTGATAACACATTCAACCTTTCCTTCCGACTCAATGCGTCTGCTACCACGTTCACTTTACCGGGATGATAATTAATCGAGCAATCATAGTCTTTGATCAACTCTAACTATCTCCTTTATCTCATATTAAGTTCCTTCTGTGTGAATATGTACTTTAAGCTTTTGTGATCCGTGAAAATATTGTACTTTTCTCCATACAAATAATGTCTCCAAATCTTCAAAGCGAAAACTATGGCTGCTAGCTCCAAATCATGAGTATGATACTTCTGTTCGTGTGGTTTCAATTGCCTTGACGCATACGCAATCACCTTTTCGTGTTGTATTAGAACACATCCTAATCCTTTGTGAGAAGCATCACTATTAATTACGAAATTCCCTTGATCATCTGGAAGTGACAAAACAGGTGTCGTGATCAATCGTCGCTTCAACTCCTGAAAACTTTCCTCGCATTTGTCGTTCCATATAAACTTCTCATTCTTTCGTGTAAGCTTTGTTAATGGTGTGGCAATTCTCGAGAAATTTTGAACAAATCGACGATAATATCCCGCCAATCCTAAGAAACTTCTTACCTCGGTGGGTATTTTCGGTCTCTCCCAATTCGTAATTGCCTTGATCTTTTCCGGGTCCACTTTGATCCCTTTATTACTAACTATGTGCCCTAAGAACTGAACTTCCTGTAGCCAAAACTCATACTTCGAGAATTTAGCATATAACTTCTTTTTCCTTAAAATCTCCAAAGCCGTTCTCACATGTTTCGCATGATCCTCTTCCTTCTTTGAATAGATTAAAATATCATCTATAAACACCATAACAAACTTATCCAAATACTCCTTGAAAATTCTGTTCATCAGGTCCATAAACGCTGCCGGGGCATTGATCAATCCAAATGACATCATTAAAAACTCGTAATGTCCATACCTTGTTCTGAAAGCTGTCTTTGGTATATCTTCTGGCTTGATCTTTAGTTGATGATATCCTGATCTTAAATCAATTTTGGAGAAATACTTGGCTCCCTTCAACTGGTCGAACAGATCGTCAATTCTGGGTAACCGATACTTGTTCTTGATTGTCAGCTTGTTGAGCTCCCTATAGTCAATACACAGTCTCATGCTTCCATCTTTCTTCTTGACAAATAATACCGGGGCTCCCCACGGGGATACACTGGGTCTGATTACTCCTTTCTCTAACAGCTCTTGCAATTGCTTCGCTAGCTCTTTCATCTCAACAGGCGCCATTCTGTATGGGGCCTTGGATACTGGTTCTGTTCCAGGTGCTAAGTCGATCGCAAATTCAATTTCTCTATCTAGAGGAAGTCCTGGTAACTCGTCGGGAAATACGTCTGGAAATTTATTCACAACTGGAATATCTTCAAGTTTTATTGGTTCTTGACTTCTGTCAATCACATATGCCATGAAATGCTCACATCCTTGTCGTAGTAACTTCTTGGCTTGAATCATCGTTAAAAACTTCTTTACTTGTTTTTGACCCTTAAACGTTATTATCCTTTCGTCAGGCATCTTCACCATTACCTTCTTATTTCGACAATCTATCTGGGCATCGTGCTTAGATAACCAATCCATCCCTAATATAACGTCAAATTCTCCTAACTTAAATGGTATCAAATCTACACAAAACTTACTACCAGAAATCTCAATCTCACAATTCCCACAAACTTGATTAACAGATACAGATTCTTGATTTGCTAATTCCACAGTCATTATTTCATTTAAACACTCAACTGGACAATTTAACTTACAAACAAAATCTTGTGAAACAAACGATCGAGTTGCTCCCGAATCTATTAACACTTTGGCACATAAAGAATTCACATTAAGCGTACCTGCAACGATATCCGTATCTTGGATCGCATCCTTCACTGACATGTCAAAAACTCTAGCCCTTGGAGTCTCATTCACTGCTGGGGTAGATCCCATAATCCTTAATGCATTACTGACTGGGGCTGATGTCTTTCAATCCCTGGCCATATGTCCTGGCTTTCTACATTTAAAGCACGTAAATCCAATGGCTGGAACCTTTACTGCTGGATTCCGGATAGGCTGATCCTTACTTGCTGGTTCTCTTACTGGCTGATTTTGGCACTCCCTCGAATAGTGCCCTTTCTGGTTGCATTTAAAACATACCACATTCAACTTATTACAAACTCCTCCATGCTTCTTTCCACATACTTGACAATCTGGAAAAGTTAGTCTCAACTGATTTGGCTGATTTGTATTAACTGGACGGTTACTCTGGCCTCCGTCTCCTGCATTCTGTTTTCTGAAATTAAAATTTCTCCCTGGCTGAAACTTACCCTTCTTAAAATTTGGAAACTTCCTTGTTTGGGGCTGACCCTTACTTCCCTCAACTTTCCTTTTCTTGCTTTCCTTTTCCTTCTGGAATATCTCACTCTCTGTCTCTGCGATCATAGCCTTCTGTACTACTCCTGCATAGGTATCTAATTCAAAAATGGCTACCTTCCCTCTGATCCAGGGTTTCAAACCTTGCTGGAATCTTTTAGCCTTCTTCCTGTCAGTATCCACATTCGACGGTACATACCTTGACAATTCCTCAAACTTACCCTCATAATATGTTACCGACATGTTCCCTTGCTTTAATTCTAAAAACTTCAGCTCCATTTGATCCTGAACAAACTGAGGAAAATATTTTTCTAAAAACAATTCCTGAAACCTTTCCCAAGTAATAACATTTGTGCCTTCCAATGTCTTCACCATCTCCCACCAATAGGTGGCTTCATTCTTCAGATAGTAACTTGCAAACTCAACCTTCTGTTCCTCCTTTACTCTCACTAAGGCAAATGCCTTCTCTATTTCCTTTAACCACACATTTGCTTCAATTGGCTCTAAGGAACCCTTGAATTCTGGTGGGTTTACTGCGTGAAAAGTTTTGAAAGTTACCTGGAGGTTGGTCTGCCTTTGTTGTTGTTGTGTCAGGTGAACTGTTTGTTGGGCCAAGATTTGAAGAATCTGGGCTATTGCTGGGTCTATGGGTCCTGGGTTCACATTTGGGTTTGTATCATCTTGGTTGTTATTGTTGTTGGTTCCTTCATTCTGGGTGTTGGTGCGGGTATTTCTTCTGGGAGGCATTTTCTGTAAAGAATCAAACAACTTATTCAGCTTTTGAATTAAATCTTTGTATAAAAGAAAAGTTTTGTAAAACAGAGGTATCTCTTTTTGAAAACAGTTGTAACTAAGTAAATTGCATGCTTCTTTACAGAATATAAACAGTCATGGAAAACAGGGTACATGGTATTACAGGGGTATAACTGGTGCAATAGATAAGGTAAGGTAAAATAGGTGCAATAAAATAAATGACAGTGCTGGAAAGGAAAAAGGTAATGATATATATAGATCAAAAGTTTTAGGTAGTACAAGCGTAAAGAAGCTTCGGAAGTAAAAGCAAAAGGGTACCACAACCTACTCACTAGTCATCATAGCTAGTTTGTAAAGACAACTCAAAAGTCTACTGATACACACTACACACTACTGTACATACTACATAACCATAACAACACTGCTCAACATTTCCATCTCTAAATCTCTAGCTCATGGCAAGTCTGGACCTCCAATCTCCTCAAGCTCTTCTAGAACCCATTTAGCCCACTCTACTAAGAAATCAGGGGTGATGTCCTCATGTGTAGCCTCAGCAATCCTCACTGCAGCTGTCCTATGAAATGCCTGTAGCCTCTCTCTGAGTCGCCTCTCACCACTCCCGACCTCTCTGGTACGCATAATATGTAGTAACTCCTGAATCTGACCCTGAAGGAATCGCTGCTCCATAAGGCAAGCCTCAAACTGATAATATGGGACAGGGTAGGAAAAGAACTGGAAAGGTACTCCTGTGACTGAATGATCGGTAAAGCCTGAATCAGCAGGTGGGGGTCCTCTGATAGGTGGCCTCATGCCTGGAGGTGAAATAGCCTGCAGTGGTACGGGCTGCAACACAGGTGGAGGTAGTATAGCCAATACTGGTGGAACAATAGGACGTGGATCCGAAGACGGCAATCCAACTGAAGGCTCTGAGTGATCAGCTGATACGGGAATAAAAGAGTCAGCCATCGCTGCTAGCTGAAATCATATCGCAATATCAGAATCTCAACCCATAACGCGAATTACACTAATACCTGATATACCGAAGCAATCAACCTCTCGACGTTCTATCTTTCTATTCCTTACTTCTAATCCTAACCCTCTACCCATTCCCGTCAACCTAGGCTTGTGTCAGTGACTTATAATCCTGTAGCTCTGATACCAAACTTGTGGCGCCCTCCAAACCCGGGTCAGAAGTTTGGGGTCCACACACACACACATACCTTATTTATAACCTGCTTAGAACAATAATAAAGATAACAATAATATGCAGTGACCCTATTTACCAACTACCACGGATCACAACAGGTTAAAGTATGCACACAAGCCACACATCTACTTATATTACATACCGTTCAAATCCCAACTATTCCAAACTCAAAACTGAGTATTAAACTTTATTACAACTTTTATAAACTTAAATTATTCCAAAAGAAGTCTACTAGCTCAGCTTTCTCAACCTGAACCCCTAGCTCTCGCGCTGGACTGGGGATCCTCGTTACCAACTGGTTCCTTTTTAACTGGAAAAAATATAAACAACATCGCACAAATGAGCTAACTATCTCAGCAAGTCATAATGACAAAACTGAGAATAATGATCATCAAGAGAACATGATTATGATATCAGGTGAACAATGGATTATGATTTAGAATTGGATATTATACTTTTAATTTAAAAACCAAGGTTAGGTTGCTGATCAGTCACGCACTAACCCCGAGCAAAGCACACAGCACTGCTCTAACTACTAGATCCAAGGCACACATTGGCCTAACTTGACCATTATATGGTCTGACCATGAATCTGGTCCACAATTTTATAAAACAATCCAATTCTAAAACGTAACAACGGATGACGTCGATTGGTTCCCGTTTTTATAAAATAGATTTTAAATACTCGGAAAAAGATTTTTATAAATTTCATATGATCCTTATAAATCCATAAATCAACATAAAAATAATTAAGAAGATATGACAATCATCTATGTTTTATTTTGGACATATAAAAATTAAAATACTCAATTAATATTATTTTTGAATATCCAAGTACAGATAACATTTAACAATTAACTCACAGAATAGATACTGACCACACATAATAATTATTTAATAGCAAAATAATTACACGATATATCCCGAATATTACACAAATACATGAAAATATTTCAGATTTGGCTTCTTTTTCTTCACCATCTCATATGGTGTCTTTCCATGCTTGTTAATGAGTGTTGCATTTTGAGTAAAACAAGCAGTCTGCACAGCTTCAGCCCAGAAATAGGTTGGAAGCTTTGCTTCATCATGCATAGTTCGTGCAGCTTCACTAAGAGTTCTATTCTTTCTTTCAACAACTCCATTTTACTGTGGAGTTCCAGGAGCAGAAAATTCCTGCTTAATTCTATGGTCTTAGCAGAACTCTTCCATGATCAAATTCTTGAACTCAGTGTCATTATCACTTCTTATTATCTTTACATAATCTTTGACCAATTTATCCAGTTGCTTCACATGATCAATCAAGATAGATGGAGTTTCACTTTTAATGTGCAAGAAATACACCCATGTGTATCTGGTGAACGCATCCACTATGACCATAGCATATTTCTTCTTTACAATAGACATGACATTCACTGGACCAAATAGATCAACATGTAGTAGGTGATAAGGCTCAAGAATTGATGATTCATTCTTGCTCCTGAATGAAGATTTCCTTTGTTTAGCCTTCTGACAAGAATCACAAAGGCCATCGGGAGCAAATACTGACTTTGGTAGTCCTCTCACAAGATCTTTCTTGACTAATTCATTTATATTGTTGAAATTTAAATGAGAGAGTTTCTTGTGCCAGTTCCAGCTTTCTTCAATTGATGTTCTACTAATCAGACAGACTGCGAAACCATCAGTACTTGTTGAAAGCTTGGCTTCATAAATGTTACCACGCCTGTATCCTTTCAGAACAACTTTGCCTGTAGATTTACTTACAACTTCACAGTGTTCTTCAAAGAAATCCACATGATAACCTCTGTCACAGATTTGACTAACACTCAGCAGATTGTGTTTAAGTCCTGAGACTAGAACTACTTCTTTAATTATGACATTCCCAAGATTGATATTGCCATATTCCAACGTTTTTCCAATGTTGCCATCTCCATAAGAAACACTTGGGCCAGCCTTCTCTACAAAGTCTGATAGCATGGCTTTATTTCCAGTCATATGTCTTGAACATCCAATGTCCAGAACTAGGATGTTTTTCCTGTTGCCCTGCAATCACAAAGACCACTAATGATTAGTTTTAAGGACCCAGACTTGCTTGGATCCTTTGGCCCTATTAAGTTTGTTAACATTTGCAGCGGATTTAGCATCAGAGTTTATGTTAACATTTTTCTTATCAGAATTTACACTATCAGACTTTGAATCAGAATTTACACTAGAAGGAACAATGCTAACTTTCTTTAAAGAAGGTTTTATTTGATAATAATCATAGTACAGACTATGATATTCCTTACAAGTATAAATGGAATGCCATAAACTACCACAATGAAAATAAGGACTTTGTGGCTTATATCTAACAGACTGACTCTTAACTCCTGACTTTGAAGGTAAGGAGTTTATGTTCTTATTCTTCCTGCAAAAAGAAGCCAGATGGTTAGAACTTCCACAGTTATGACACGTTTTTCTAGGAGCATCAGGAACAGGCTTATAATCAATGCTTTTATTCACACCTTCCTTTCCATTCCTATTTTTCCTAGGTGATTTTACCTTGTTTGTATTCTTAACATCTTTCAGCTTATGCTTAAGCTGCTTCTTTGTCATTAGGCCTACGTTTACTTCAGTTGTCTTTTCCTGTTTTAGATTGTCAGAAGTTAATTCCTTTTTAACTTCTGATTTCTCAGTATCAGACTTTATAGCTACAAACTTAACAGGTTTTAACTTTGGCTTTTGTTTAACAACTATAGGCTTAATATTTACAGTTCCTTTATCATTCTTATCCTCTCCATAACCTAAGCCCTCTTTCCAGTTTTCACTACTTAACAAATTCTGAGTTGTTCTGCCAGAGTTAGTCCAAGTCCTGATAATCTCTCTTTCCTTTTCTAACTCAGCTTTTAGAGATTCATTCATTTTAAGTACTTCATCCCTAACATAGAAAACATCATCTCTATCTTTCTGAGTTTGATGGAACACGACTAACTCTTTTTCTAAATAATCATTCCTCTTTTTACAAGCAAGATTTTCAGAAGTTAATCTTTCACATGATAAAGTTTGGTCTCTATAGCTAATGAACATGGTTTTAAGATATCTTATCAACTCATTAATATCATCAGTATGAAAGGCATAAGTAGTTTGAGGTACCTTTAACTCAGCAGCTTCAGTACTGCTTTCAGCATTTGCCATATCAGCATTTGCCATCAAGGCATAGTTCTCCTCACTTTCAGAATCTGAGGTGTTTGTCCAGTTTTTCTTCTTTGTGACAAGAGCCTTGCCTTTGTCACTCTTCACTTTCTTGTAATCAGGAGATATGTGGCCTTTTTCACCACAGTTGTAGCATTTGGCATTTGTATAATCTCCTCTGTCAGACTTTCCTCCTTCGCCTTCAGATTTTCTGAAATTCTTCTTATCAGAACTTGCACCTCTCCTGGAAAACTTCTTTCCCTTCCTGAACTTCTTGTATGCAATCTTCGTGATTCCTTTCACCATAAGAGCACACAGCTTCATCATCTCTTCATCAGCATCCGTCTCAGGCAAGCTTTAAGATTCTGAGTCATCATCACTATCGAAACTTGATGACTCAGTATCAGACTTTGTGATGAGCACTTTTCCCTTGCCTTTCCTTGAGGTAGCTGCCTTAGGAGATTCTTCTTCAGCCTTAAGAGCAACTGTCCTTGACTTTCCTCCTTTCTTCTTGCTTCTTTGTTCCATCTCAAGTTCATGAGTCTTGAGCATCCCATAAATTTCATCGAGAGTCGTTTCATCAAGATTATAGTTGTCTCTTATAGTTGTTGCCTTCAAATCCCAGCTTTCAGGAAGAGCTAACAGGAATTTAAGGTTTGAATCTTCAAGATCATACTCCTTATCAACCAGTGACAAATCATTCAAGAGCTTGACAAATCTGTCATATAAATCAGTCAATGACTCATTTGGCTTTGAGTCAAAGTGTTCATACTCTTGAGTGAGTATTGTCTTCCTGTTCTTCTTGATCGAATCAGTTCCCTGACATCTTGTTTCCAAGGTATCCCATATCTCCTTTACAGTCTTGCAGTTAATTACCCTATTTGACATTACATTATCAATGGCACTATGCAGTAAGTGTCGTACCTTCGCATCCTTAGCAATTGAAGCGATATCTTCAGCAGTGTAATCACTCTTATCCTTTGGTACAGACTTTGTTGCTTCACCTGCAACTGCAACAACGAGTTTTGTTGGATTGTGAGGTCCTTCCTTGATTTTGTCAAGATATTCTGGATCTGTAGCTTCCAGAAATATAGTCATCCTCACCTTCCATATAGGATATTCAGACGGTTTCAATATGGGAACTCTAATAGCCTCATATCGACTATGGATTTGTGTCTTTGGTGGTTCTTCAGTTTTGGTGGGCTTGGTTGGAGTTTCTGCTTCAGACATGATTGTTTTTGGATCTTAAACTGTTTGTGTGTTAACAGATAGGCTCTGATACCACTTGTTAGGTCACACACACTGTAGAAGGGGGTGAATACAGTGTATAGCACAATCAAATCGAATTCTAATAACACAAGTAACAGAAAACATACTTTATTCAAAGCAATAAACTCGGTTACAGTATGAAACTGTCCTCTCTCAGTGATGAACAAATATCACGAGAGCTGCTGGGGTTACAATGAATAATATTCTCGATAATGATAACACTTATAGTGTAAACCCTATATCTGTGTTTATATACTACACAGTTACAAGATAATCACTAATTGATATGGAATATAATTCTGCTTCCTAAAATATATCAATCAGATATCTTTTCTTCCAAGTATTCTATTCTTCATAGAATTCCTTCTTCATGCATATCTCTTCTTATGTTTGTCTTGATCTTCTTTTCCTTTCAATCAGCCGCCTTCCTTATCTGAACGTTTCCTTTAAGTCCTGATATTATCTTCTGATAAATATCTCCTGAACCTTAAGTACTGATAACTTAAGTTCTGACTTCAGTATAAGTGCTGATTTCAGTTAAGTACTGATTTATCCTGTTTAAGTAAGATATAAAAACTAAACATAAATCATATTAGTCATGACATTATCAAATATATCTAACAGTCTTTTATGCCAGTTCCAGCTGTCTTCCTCAGATGCTCTACTCAATAGATAAACTTCTGAATTATCAGTACTTAGACTTGCTTGGATCCTTTGGCCTTTTTATGTTTGTTAACATATGTAGCAGAAGACTTTTTATCAGAGTTTATGTTAACATCCTTACTATCAGTATTTATACATGCAGAAACAGATTTTGCTTCAGTTAAAGAGGGTTTCAGTTTATAATAATCATAATACAAACTGTGATACTCTTTAAATGTATAAATAGAATGCCAACGACTACCACAATGAAAACAAGGACTCTATGGTTTATATCTAACTGTTCTACTCCTAAACTCTGATTTAGAAGGAACATCATTTATCTCTTTATTCTTCCTGCAAGAATTAGAAAAATGATTATTGTTACCACAGTTTGAACAGGTCTTTCTAGGTGCATTAAGAGGAGTTACAAAATTTCCATTCTCATTAACACCTACCTCGCCATTCCTATTTTTTCCTAGACCATTTTCTTTTTTCTTTCATGTGTAAGTCCTTCAGCTTTTGCTTAAGCTGTTTCTGAGTCATTGAACCAATATTTACTGATTTTGTGTGAACTTGTTCACTCTTATCAGTAATTAAGTTTGATCTAGGTGCTGAGGTTGTACCTTCCTCATGAATTGACTTAACAGTATTAGCACTTGGATGAAACTTAACGGTCTTTATTTGAACCTTGTTCAGTTTGACCTTGCTATCAGTTTTTATTGGTTCAATTATATCAGTTTCTTTTCCATTTTTCTTATCAGAATTAGATCTAGCAGAACATCCTAATCCTGATCCCCAATAGCCATTCTCTAAAATTTCCTGAGTTGACTTTCCTGAGTTAGTCCAAAGTTTAATAACTTCTATTTCTTTTTCTAGCTCCTTTTCTAGATACTCATGTTTTTCTAACAATTTTTCTTTAACATAAACAACATTATCTCTTTCTTTTTGAATTTCTAGCATGGAAAGCAACTCAATTTCTAGGTGATCATTCCTTTTCTTTAACTCGGAGTTTTCACTCTTGATTTTATTATTTTCCAAGGTTTGATCCCTATAACTAACATGCAGAGACTTAAGAAATAATCTTAATTTATAGATATCATCAGTATCAAAAGCAAGAGTAGTCTGAGATACCTTTAATTCAACATTGTTAGCCTCAACATCAGCATTTTCCATGAGAGCATAATTGATCCCATCATCAGAATCTGATGAATCATCCCAGTTTCTCTTCCTTGAGATCAAGGCTTGTTTCTTCTCAGCTCTGGGTTTTCTGCAGTCAGCTGCAAAGTGTCCAATTCCATCACAGTTGTAACATCTCTCTTTTGACTTGTCAAGTTTTCCAGATCTAGATTCCGTCCAATTAGTATTTCTTCTATTGTTCCTCTTATCAGAGTTTGAGGAACTGGAACCTTTTCTTGAAAATCTTCTCCCTTTCTTGAAGTTTTTGTACAACATCTTCTTGAAGCTTTTAACCAGTTAGGCAACCATTTGATCCATGTCTTCATTGTTGTTATGATCACTGTCAGTATTCGATTCATTATTAGTATTTGAGTCATCATCAGAATTTGATGATTCAGTATCTGACTTTGCAATCATGGCTTTCCCTTTGGAGTAGCTTTTCCCCTAGCTTTCTCATTTAGCTTTTCTTCAACCTTGAGTGCAACTGGTCTAGATTTAGATCCTTTCCTCTTGCTTCTTTGCTCCATCTCTAGTTCATGAGTTTTCAGATATCTATAGATCTCATCTAGAGGTGTGTTATCTAGTTGATAGTTATCCCTTATTGATGTGACTTTAAAGTCCCACTTTTTAGGGAGAGCAAGTGGGAACTTCAAGTTTGAGCCCTCCAAATCATATTCTTTGTTGACAAGGGATAAGTTATTCAATAACTTCTGAAATCTGTCATAGATCTCAGTTAAGGACTCATTGTCCCTTGAGTCAAAGTGCTCATATTCTTGAGTAATTATAGTCATCCTGATCTTCTTGATAGTAGTTGTACCTTGACACTTTACTTCTAAAACATCCCATATCTCTTTTGTTGTCTTACATCCAATGACTCTATTAGACATAACACTATCAAGACTGATGTGTAGAATGTGTCTGACCTTAGCATCCTTCATGATAGATGAGAGATCTTCAGGAGAATAGTCCTTCTTGTCTTTGTCTATCATCTTCTCTGGTTCTCCTGCAAGCGAAACGACTACCTTCATTGGTCTATGAGGACCATCATAGATCCTGTTTAGATATTTAGGATATATGGCTTCCAAACACATGGACATCCTAACTTTCCAGATTGGATATTCATGTATCTTCAGGATAGGCACCTTGATTGCTTCATACCTACTCATGTTGCTACTTATCTGTGATGTGGCTGGGGTTGGTGGTTTCAGATTCTGTGTTTCTTCTTCTTTGTCTCCTATTGTAGATTGATTTTCAGATCTTAAACTGTTTGTATGTTAACAACAAGCTCTGATACCAATTGTTAGGCCCTTAATCAATTGTATAGGGGGGTGAATACAGTTGATACAATCTATTCAACAAAGTTTCAACAGAATCAACAATTTTTATATTAACTGATAAAAATTTATTACAAACATACTCTCTCGAAAGGATGAACAATTATCATTTAGAGTTGCTAGGTTATGCGAAAGATATAACAGTGCACAATGTATATGGCATGAACCTAATATGTGCTTTATATAGAGGACAACTACACAATGTATAAGGAATCCTATTTTATCAAAAACAAGGAAACCTATACAATGCTTCTGAGATAAAGTCCTTCACCGCCTTGAGTCCCTATTTCCTTTTCCTTATCAAAGATCAATTGATGTGACAAATACTAATTACATCATCCGTTGACATCATCATCCGTCGATATCATTATCCGTCGATATCATCATCCATTGATGTCATCATCATCCATTGATATAAGCTCTGATGTGAACTTCTGATAGTTTCTACTTGATATCATCAATTGTTCCTAACAGAAGATCCTACTCATACATCAAGTTCTATTCCTGATCATGTGGAAAAGATGACAAATTTGGGGTGAAACCTAGCAGTAGCTCTAGTCCTAGGAAGTAGAGGAACCGAGGAGAAGTAAGCATGCAAAGGTAGTTAAGGATTTTGGTGGTGATTTTATTACTTACAGTGTCGAGGATGAACCTTTAAATTTACGACAGGTTATGGATTCTTCGGAGTCAAGGCATTGGAAGGGCATTGCAAAGAGTAAAATTGACTCTATTATTTTTAATGGAACATGGAGTTGGGTGATCTCCCTCCTGGGTGTTCTACTATCGGGTGCAAGTGGTTCTTTAAAAGGAAGTTAAACCCTGACAGCTCAATTGATAAGTACAAAGCTAGACTGGTAGCTAAGGGTTTTAAGCAAAAAGAAGGAATTCATTACTTTGATACATACTCTCCGGTTGTAAGGATGGTAACAATCTGAATGCTTATAGCATTGGCTTTCGTCCATGGTCTTATCATCCAACAGATGGATGTAAAGACAGCTTTTCTTCATGGTGTACTTGAAGAGAGATTTATATGGATCAGCCTGAGGGATTTATTGCATCTGGAAATGAAAGGAAAGTAAAGTTGATCAAGTCCATCTATGGATTAAAACAAGCTCACAGGGATTGACATAAAAAGTTTGATGAAACTGTATTGCCTTTCAATTATATGATTAATGAAACTGGCAAGTGTGTCTACACCATAGTTAAAGGTAGCGAGTGTGTCATCTTATTCCTATATGTCGATTACATCTTATTGTTTGGAACCAATATTAAGATTATTAAAGAGACAAAAGCTTTCTTAAAAAGGCACTTTGAAATAAAGGATATTGGTGAAGCTATTGTGATTCTTGGAATCAAACTGATTCAATCGACTAAGGGAATAACCTTACACAATCTCATTATATAGAGAAATCTATACTTGAGAAATATGGTTATTCATAGTGTAGAATAGCTAGTATACCCTATGATCCTAAAGTTGCCCTTTTCAAGAATACTTCAGGAGTACATGTGTCTCAATTAAGGTATTCTCAGATTATTGGGAGCTTATAGTATCTTCCTAACTGTACTAGACCACATATTTCATATACTATATCTAAGTTGGCTAGATATACAAGCTGTCCAAAAAAACTTATTGGGATGCTCTTGATAGAGTACTTAGATATCTAAAAGGCACAATGTACCTTAATTTACACTATAGGAGATTTCCTGGTGTACTTAAAGGGTATAGTGATGCAAGTTGGATAGCTAAGAAGTCTGGTTCTAATGGAATGATTGGATATGTGTTCACCTTGGCAGGTGCAACAATATCCTCGAAGTCAATCAGACAGACTATAGTAACTCGGTCTACATTTAAAGCTAAGTTGTGTGCACTTGATGCCACGGGGACGGAGGCTGAATTATTACACGAACTTATGTCTATGATACCTATAGTAAGTAGACCACTTCCTACTATTGCTATCCATTGTGATGGTCGAACAACTATTGACAATATTAGCAGTAAAAAGCTTAATGCTAAAATAAAAAGACATGTCCAAGTTAGACTCAAGTCTATAAGGGGTTTAGTGTCTGATAGGATTATGACTATAGCGTTCATAGGAACTCAGAATAACATAGCTGATCCTCTGACTAAAGGACTGGAACATGCAGTGGTCCTCAAGTCAAGGTTGGGGATGGGACTGTCAACCCATCATAATCATCAACAGTGGGAACCCAATACACATGAGAGGAGATCCCTCAAAGTGTATTCAATGTGGTAATAACAAGCTGTAAGGATGAATTGGTAGTACCTTTGCTACATAGATGATACTATTGTATCTGAGTCTATCCCCTGTAAACCTAGAAGGTACTGATACTGCTAGAAAAGCAAGAGTGTTAAATTCTGAATGGGATCAAGTCATTCGAAGAGATAGAAGCAGTATATATTTGGAGATGCCCAGCTAAGTGAATGTAATTGTGTGGTCGCAATTAGAGGAAAGGGTTAAACCTTGAAGCATTCAATGAACAAGATCGAGACAAGACCATTAATGTCTCAAAGCCGTAGATTAGAACCACAGTCGTTGACTTGTCGTCATCTATGGAACATGGTTACATGAAACGGATTAAGATTCAAGGTGAAACATTCCATCTGAATTCGGTAGTCATAGAATTAGAGGACTTAGGAGGGTTCAAACCCGGAAGGGTACCGACTCTGAAAAACAAGTCATGATGAGAGACTTGAACGCATTTTTGTATGGATTTGTGGGGGATTGTTAGGAAAATGGAATTTTAGATCATAAGTTATATTATGTTCTTGATGTTGATTAAAAAATCTAATGATTGGAAGTTGTTCCTTGATATGGGAACTTATACTTTCATGTATGGGTTCAAGATTTTTTCTTAATGAAATCCATAGAGAAATTGAGTTAAAGTGGGGAACCTGAGAGAGTTATGAGATTCGTTTAATAATTAATTTAAATTAATTATTGATTTAATATTGTTCTAACTGGAAAAATAAGTTTATTAATATGTGGGCTAGACTCGATCAGGCTTGTATGGGCTGAGCTGGTCAACTCTGATTTTATTAAACTTATTTGAATATATATATATATATATATATATATATATTTATTATTCTGTAACAACTGAGAATTTAATATATATATATATATATTCTGTAAAGGCTGAGAATTAAGTATATATATATATATTCTATAAAGGCTGAGAATTAAATATATATTCTGTAACGGCTGAGAATTTAATATATATTCTATAACGGCTGAGAATTAAATATTATATTCTGTAACGGCTGAGTTAATACAATATTTAAGTCTGTCGGTTATCCTTTTATTTCTTGTACTATAAATACCGAAAGAAAACAGAAGGTGTATATATAGAGAAAAACACATCTCAAAAACTATCTATTTTCTCTTTTCCAAAAACCATACTAAGCACTCCCAAGACTTCACCATCATCAATAACACATCTCAATCTCTCAAGAAAGGTAAAAATCTTTGACCCAACTTTATTTAAGATTTAAGTTCAAGATACTTTTAGTATGTAGTTGTAAACATAGTTTTGGTGGGAGTATTGTTGTATTCTTGATGTTTAGCTAAGTATATTTAAGGTTGATTGTTGTTGCCTCAAGAACATAATGTTCTTGAGAGAAGTTAGTGTGTTGATGATGATATATTAATTGTTGGTGATAGTATAATGATTTAAGGCGTAAATGAAACTCCGATCGTAACCGTAATCTCGTTAAAATGACCAAAAAATAACTTTAAGTTTCTGCAGAAATTCCTGAAGATGTAAACTATAGTTTCTTGAAAAATAACCCTTGATTATTATTTAAAATGTTATAAGGATCGTTTAGGCGCTTTAATCGCTTGATTCTGATTTACGGATCAAAAGTTATGGCCGTTTTACTAAAAGGGCTTTACGCGACAAAAACTGCTACGAATTACGAACTTTGAAAATATAAAGGATTGAGTTATAAATGCTCATAAATCATGAAATTTTTTCAAAGATTAAGAAATAGAGTTTATTAGCTTTCATAAAAATTTGAAGTAAAAATGTTGATTTTTCAAGTTTATAAAAATGTCGGAGCCGAGGTCGCGCGGAGTACGAATATCAAAACAACCCCCTGTTAGGAAACTGTCACTTCGGAATTTTCACCCCTGTTACCAGAAAACTATTTTTAAATAATGTGTTCTAAATTTGTCTAGATCGTGCACGCGAAAACGGTGCGTCAATTGAGTTAACGGTTTGAGAGATATCAACGTTTTAGTGAAAACTGTTTGAATAGTAAAACTCGATAGTTGACCGAACTTTTGAAATGTTTTTCACCTAATTAAATTCATTTTATCAAAATGAAACTTTTAGGATAAATATTATAATCATTCAAGAAGCTCCTCGAGGTGGTTTCGTATTAAAAAATTAATTTTAAGATTTATTAAAAATGATAGCGTGCAAGCCGCGTAATAGTAATATTCGGTAAAGTCAATTCTAGAAGACCACTTTGACCATCCGTTTCGACCAAGGAGTGATACTTATTTCGAGTCGGTCAAATAATGAAAGTTATGAAGTATGGAACTTATTAGAAATATAAGTTGGTGATGAGAGTAGAAATACTGATTAAGATTATGATGTTTGTTGATTAGAAAACCCGGAATGAGAGGAAGTCAAGGAAACGTGTCTTGGACTCCAGGTAAGTTTTCAAACCCTACCTTTTTAGAACTGTTGTGTTGTGACTGCTTTTAAATACTGCAATATATGCATGATAATTTTTTTACGGCAATTTATAAATTGTTATATTTTGAATCATAAGATATGATGATTTTGGTATAACAAAGTACCGGATAAATGATATATTTAGACCGAGGATTGGTCGGTGTAAGGTTATAAAAACCCGGAAGTATTCCGGAGTTGTTATATTTGAGAAATGTTAACGTTATAGAGTAGTATGACATGTATATTATAGACCGAGAGTCGGTCGATATGTATATTATAGTAAATACCCGGGAATCATCCCGGGTATGTTTTGGACGATCGAAAGTCCGTATTTATTTTATTCCAAAGGACTCGATGTCCACTTGTGAATTATTAAATACCTCGAATTTATTTAAAACGATTTCCAAAGATCGTATTCCTTCAACTATATTTAATCACTCGAACAATGAATATTATTTCGGATATTCATTTTAAATAGGAGAAGTATACTCCAACAATTATTTGTTTTAAACTCGATTACTTATATCTACCAAAGATTACTTTAACTACTTAAACATAAATAAGTTGAGGAATATTGTTTCAATATTCTTTTAAAAGTCTAACTATTCGAGGTTTAATTATTTATCGATTATCGTTTAATTATTTATTATTTATTAAAGGGTTTATTTATTATTTAAAAATCATAGAACCTGATTTAAAATACTTTCTGATTTTCGGAAAATCATTCGAATAATTTCAAATCATCGGAGAATATTATCCCGAGTTATTTAATATTTTGAATATAGTTTCAAGGAGAAACTTTTCCCCCTTATTTAATTATCTGTTGACAACGGTCAACTCACATCCTTAGTACTTCCTCCGAAAATTTCGGAAGTACGTATATATATATACACATTTGTATCTTAGTAAGATAAACTATTTCTATCAACAAGTAAAACGCTTGGGGGACTTCGATGTGGTTTGAGTTCTCGAGATATGATAGAATTCTTTTAAAGGACAAGGGAGGGGTAGACTCTGGTACTATGTGTGCTAGATGGACTACCAAAGGTACCGCAGGCGAAGGTACTCTCTGTACTCAGGAACTTGTGAAGTATGTGTATACCCAAAAATGGGACATGTAGCCCAAATGCGGCAAGGGTGATAACCGGGATACAAAGGTGTCGTCCTTCTACTAATAGAAAAGGTTACTATTATCGTATTACGACTGATCATTGTATGCGGTGGCTCCAACGAGTATCCTATTCTTCCAATTGGAATTGTGATGCAATACCGTAACCCAAGCCTAGGTGCTGGGTTTACTATTAAAGTATTCACAGGTTAATAAAATCCACTAAAGGATTGTTTTTGTAAAAGGCGTGTATCATCAAGGGAAACTATTTTCGAATAAAACGTAATTATCAAATATGATATTTTACGTGAGTTTATCATATAGTCATTTTCATACTGTACATTATTATGCTAGGCATTATAGCTCACTCTTGCTTTCTTTTAAGTCATACAACACAACAGATAACCAGTATGTCAGTGTGGGACTTAGTCACTTGCAGTCATGGGGAGGATCCCTCGCAGCTTTGTCTCAGGTGTGCCAGAGTATCAGATAGGTATAAGATATCAGTCGTAATTATTATAACTTCATGTAGAGGTTATGAATAATTGTTTGAGATCCTGTAAAGTACATTTGTGTTTTAATAACAGATGATACTTGTTGTACGTTGTTTCTAAGGCTATAACTTATGAGTATGTGAGATTGGGGGTCTGTGATATGGAATTATTGGATTATTGAGTTAATGCAGGTTACACATGATTGAAGGATTGCATGACGACCCAGATTCCTGACCCCAGATTTGGGGCGTTACAGAAATGGTATCAGAGCCTTAAGTTATAGTACTTAGAGACGAGAGTGTTAGGATTTTTTCTAGATGCGAGATTGCGTAAGAGCTCATATAGAGTTCATCATTGGACTACCAGATGTAGCCCAATGGGTAGGTGATGATAAGTGTATATTTGAGGTATTAAATCATGACTAATAGGACCAATGGAGAATATCAGAATGATGATGAGGAGAAAAATTAGAATCTTATTTGATTTGGCAAGGATGTGGATGTAGAACTTGGAGCTGAGTCTCCAGAGTATTTGGGGTAAAGACGATATTACCAACACCATATATAAATTTTGATAACACGAGCCTTGTTACTCGTAGTTCTTTATAGGCTGCCCATGAAGGGGCATTACATGTGAGAACCATAGAGTCCAATTATTAATATACAGTTGAGGTTATTGACCAAAACTAGTTAAAGGTGTCATTTTACCAAGGAGGATGTGAATATTGTATTAATCACGAATTCACCAGAGATTGTGTCCAATATACCCTTAAGGATATTTTCTATTAAGGAAGATTTAAATGTAATATAAGAATGTTAACCTAAGACGACTACACTACATGGTATTATTAGTGTGCTTAACATGTAAGGTTATGATGGTTTAGCTCAGAGATCGAGAGCATCGAGAATTAATGGCATGACTACAATTGGATGGCGTAAAATTACAATGAGCGATAGTTCGATCTTAGAACCTTTTAAAAAGGATAGACCAGTGAGTCTAATGTGGAATTCTTCGGTAGATATGATGTCAGAGGCTACGTATATATACACGTAGACCTCTAATATATTCGGTAACGTATGTTCAATTACACACACATGCCTCTGAACTTATGGACTGGATTGAGATCCCTAAGAGATCTCTTTGATCTATTCCCAAGGGGAACTGGCCACTTATAGTTAGTAACAGATGCGTGTAGCAGGCAACTATCGGCTTAACAGATGTTTTTGGAATATTCCTGAGTATGGTCTTCGAGGTAAAATACCGGAATGACAGATATACGTGGGAAAGTAAAGATTAGTAAGTGATATTAAAATGATGAGAAAGAGACGCTAGCTGAAACATGGAATTACAAAGACGAAGAGGTGGTATCATCCTCAGGCGGATAATAAAGAGAGTTAGGATAATTAGTGAAATATTTTGGCACCTACTCACTGTCATGTTACTCCCTCCAAATTGTTGATCATTCGTATCGCCTTGATAAGTCATATCAGGCAATCCTTTTCGTTCCCTACTTTGAACTTCTGATGTGACCATATTGAATAGTCTTTATCCGTATCAGGACTTGTTCAATTCTTTTAGTTAATCCATGAACTTTCATTCATAGATTATGATCTTCTTGTTCAACTCAGAGATATTTACACTTCATTTCAATTATCCAAGAAAATTTTTTTTTATTATAAATTTTCCTTCAATTCATCGATGAATATTCATAATGAGTATCTTCATTTGATTCTTCTTTCATACTTACTCTTCTCAGTCGAGATTGTAAATATCTAACAAATTGTTAAAAATATGGATGATCTAATATCCATATATTCCTCGTGAATCCTTTTCTTCTAATCGTGATGAACTTATATATTGAACTTTGAAATCATAGTAAGGGTATCGATTTGGTATTGGTATTCCAAATTCAATTCTATTTGAGAATCTTACAAAGTATGTGAATGAGGACACATCTGAGTGTATGATAAGTGACATTTTATACCACTTAGAACATCTTAAAATGGCTTAAATTGGCGCCTTAAAATCAAGTATTTTGTGTATTTGATGCGTTTTTCTAGTGTTTATGCAATTCAGGGTATTAGTTGCATTTCGAAGGAGTAATCATCAAGATTAAGCCTTGGCATGTGTTCACCATTGCGAGAGGAAAGAAAGGGGCAGATTACGGCGAAGAAACGGAGCAAACTCAGGATTTTTCCAGTATGGTCCTGAGCGCCCGCTCAGCTATGCTATAGCTGAGCGGGCCGCGCAGAAAGCTGAGCGCCCGCTCAGCTATGCTGAGCGGCCGCGCAGGGTCGGGGAAAAAGATAAATTATTTTAGGACTTCTACTTCTGTTTGGCTTCCACTTCTATGTAATCTGAGTTTTATGGGACTATTATATAAGTAGATTTAGAGACGTTTTCAGGAAGTTGGATCGTGGTATTAAGCAAGGAGCGAAGGAGATAAGGAAGAAGACCGTTTTAGCACACAGCAACGAAGATGAAGCATATTTTCTTGTGATTCTTATTTTGTTGTAATATTGGATGCTAGTTTTCTTACTTTGAACTTAATTACTCTTGTGACGTACTCTGATTTAATATAATTAGTTTAGTTATTACTTTCTTGTGTGTGTTTATAATGATTTCATATGAACCCATGATGACGATAAGTGCTATTATGGGCTAATCGTGATCATGGGGTCGTAACGGATTTACTATGGAAATCTTTAGTTAATTGTTTAATACTTTAGTGTGTGATGATTGTATGATATCTAGTATTGGTTGTGCGTATTCGTCTTATGTGCGTCACGAACATATAAGATAGGGTGTTAATCTCTTGTGAAGCGATGGTGGATCTTGAGATTTAGAACTTGCCATGCTAGCATAGGTTCATGTATGATGTGCATGATTAGTGGGTAACTCTAATAGTTTTATTCGCCATGTGTAATCAAAAGGAATAACTTGTGCTTAATTCGTTGTGTTGTCAATTTCTGTAGACATATAGGAACTCAACATAATTGATGCCTATTCAACTTCTATCTTAATTGTAGATGCTTGGTAGAATGGTATGAGTACAATGAAAGTTGGCTTTTATCAGTTTCGTGTTATTCGATTAATATCATCACTATCACATGCTAAAGGTAATAACAATAACTATTGAAGGAAGTAGTAATGAAGTTATGATCTCATGAGTGTTTTAATATTGTTGATTAAAGTGTTATTTAAGTGATAAACTAAGTAATTAATTGTAGTTAATATTTAGTCAACAATTCTAAGTGTTAGTGTCTTAACATTGAGAAGTAATCATACGTTGGTGTGTGAGTTTAATTAAACGATAATTAGTCTGAGTCTCTGTGGGAATGAACTAGAAAGTATTTTATATTACTTGCGAACGCATATACTTGCGTGTATTTTAGCGCGTGTTTTCGCCCTAACAAGTTTTTGGCGCCGCTGCCGGGGACTCGGCGTATTTGTTTAGTTTATGTACTTACCATCATTGGTCATTAGGACTCAGTGATTAGGACGTAGTTGTTACTTATTGTTTCTGGTTGTGTTTCAGGTACTTTAGCGAGCGTTTATGGAAACTCGTTCTCGTACTCGCAAGAGGACTTTAGATACAGCTGAGGAGACAGACGAAGTTCTTGATATTCCGGAGAAGATAGATTTTGAAGATTCGGATTCAGGAACTGAGCAGAAAGAACCAGTAATCATGGGTGATCGTATTGTTTTGGCTGATCCAGCTCTTATGGACTTTTCTCGGCCTAATATTGATGACATTCAGTCAAGCATTCTTCATCCGGCTATTCAAGCTAACACCTTTGAAATCAAGCCGGGCACTATTCAGATGGTGCAGAATTCTGTTTCTTTTGGAGGAGCTGCGACTGAAGACCCCAACATGCACATAAGAAATTTTGTCGAGATCTGCAGCACTTTCAAGTATAATGGCGTGACTGATGAGGCTATCAAGATGAGGCTTTTCCCATTCTCACTGAGGGACAAAGCTAAGGACTAGTTACATTCTGAACCAGCTGGGTCCATCTTTACTTGGCAAGATCTTGCGCAAAAGTTTCTGGTGAAGTTTTATCCAATGGCAAAGACTGCTGCTATGAGGAGTGCTCTTACTCAGTTTGCGCAGCAACCTACAGAATCTATGTGCGAAGCTTGGGAACGCTACAAGGAAATGTTGAGAAAGTGTCCACATCATGGAATGCCCGATTGGATGGTGATCACTGGTTTCTATAATGGTTTGGGGGCCCAATCTCGGCCCATGCTCGATGCAGCAGCTGGAGGCGCCTTATGGACCAAAAGCTATACTGAAGCTTATAATCTTATCGAGACTATGGCTGCAAATGAGCATCAAAACCCAACTCAGAGGATGATGCCTTGGAAGGTAGCAGGTATTCTGGAAGTCGATGCAACCATCGCTATTGCAGCGCAGCTCCAGGCGCTGTCGATGAAGGTTGATTCTCTAGCTACATATGGAGTTAATCAAATAGCTATGGTTTGTGAGCTTTGTGCAGGTTCTCATGCTACGGATCAGTGTTCTCTTGTCAACGAATCTGTTCAGTATGTGAATAATTATCAGCGACAACAGCAGCCTGTGCCAGCTACTTATCATCCTAACAATAGAAATCATCCAAATTTCAGCTGGGGTAATAATCAGAATGCTATTCAGCCACCATATCAGCAAGGTGTGAGTAAACAGTTTAATCCATCTGGATTCCAACAACCACAACAGTATGCTCAAAGGCAATCATATTCTCAACAGGGAAGTGCAGCTGCCCTACTAGTGCTGATTTTGATGAACTTAAGCTGTTATGCAAGAGTCAGGCGGTTGCTATCAAGACCTTTGAAAATCAAATCGGTCAAATAGCCAATGCAGTGCTAAATCGTCAACCTGGCACACTTCCCAGCGACACGGAAGTACCAGGAAGAAAGGAAGCTAAAGAGCAAGTCAAGGCTATTACCTTAAGGTCTGGGAAAGTTGCTGATGCTGAAAAGGAAAAAGAAGGAGAAGCTAAAGTTAGAGATGAAGAAGCTAAGCAAAAGGAGAAAGCGGTGGAACCAAGGAAGACTACTGTTGAACACACTCTGCCTCAGGGTAATACAGGGGAGAAACAGTTTTATCTTCCACCACATTTCCCTAAGAGATTGCAGCAACAAAAGCTGGATAAACAGTTCGGTAAGTTTCTGGAGGTGTTCAGGAAACTTCACATCAATATTCCTTTCGCTGAGGCTCTGGAGCAAATGCCTAGTTATGCGAAGTTTATGAAGAGTATTCTTTCAAGGAAGGTGAAATTGGATGACCTTGAGACCGTTGCTCTAACGGAAGAATGCAGCGCTGTTCTGCAGCAAAAGTTACCTCCAAAGCTTAAAGATCCAGGTAGCTTCACCATTCCTTGCACCATTGGCAAGTTGACTTTTGACAAGTGCCTTTGTGATTTGGGAGCAAGCATCAATCTGATGCCATTTTCGATCTTTAAAAAGTTGGATTTGCCTGATCCAAAACCCACCTACATGTCTCTACAATTGGCTGATCGTTCTATTACTTACCCAAGGGGCATAGTGGAGGATGTGCTAGTCAAGGTGGATAAGCTCTTCTTTCCTGCAGATTTTGTTATTCTGGATTTTGAGGAAGATAAGAAGATTCCCATAATCTTGGGAAGACCTTTCTTGGCTACTGGCCGTACCTTGATAGATGTGCATAAAGGTGAACTTACTATGCGGGTACAAGATCAGGATGTGACCTTCAACGTGTTCAAGGCAATGAAATTCTCTACAGAAGATGAAGAGTGCTTAAAAGTGGATGTGATTGATTCTGCGGTTACTTTAGAACTCGATCGCATACTAATGTCTGATGCATTGGAAAAGGCCTTAGTGGGGGATTTTGACAGTGATGATGAAGATGGCAATGAGCAATTACAATATCTGAATACTTCTCCCTGGAAGTGAAAGCTGGACATGTCATTTGAATCTCTTGGTACTTCTGACCTCAAGAATGCTGAAGGAAAGCTCAAACCATCAATAGAGAAAGCACCTACCTTGGAGCTCAAGCCATTACCTGAATACTTGAGGTATGCTTTTTAGGTGATGCATCTACTTTACCTGTTATTATTGCATCTGAACTTTCAGGTACTGAGGAAGACAAGCTCTTAAGGATTTTGAGAGAATTCAAATCAGCTATTGGATGGACCATAGCAGACATCAAGGGGATCAGCCCTTCATATTGTATGCATAAAATTCTGCTAGAGGAAGGTAGTAAGCCGACTGTTGAGCAGCAACGCAGACTTAATCCTATCATGAAGGAAGTGGTGAAGAAAGAAATTTTGAAATGGCTAGATGCGGGCATCATTTATCCTATTTCTGACAGTTCTTGGGTGAGCCCCGTACAATGTGTGCCTAAGAAAGGAGGTATTACTGTGGTAGCAAATGAGAAGAATGAGCTCATCCCCACTCGAACAGTAACAAGATGGAGAGTATGCATGGATTATCAAAAGTTGAACAAAGCCATGAGGAAGAATCACTTCCCTCTTCCATTCATTAATCAGATGCTTGACAGGTTGGCTGGTCATGAGTATTATTTTCTTCTAGATGGCTATTCAGGGTATAATCAGATTTGTATTGCACCAGAGGATCAGGAAAAGACTACCTTCACTTGTCCATTTGGCACGTTTGCTTTTTGCAGAGTTTTTTTTGGGTTATGTGGCGCCCCGACCACTTTTCAGAGATGTATGATGGCTATATTCTCTGACATGATTGGAAATAATGTCGAGGTGTTCATGAACGACTTCTCCGTCTTTGGACATTTGTATGATGAATGTTTGAATAATCTTCGGGCCATACTCAAAAGGTGCGTGGAAACTAATTTGGTGCTTAATTGGGAGAAATGTCATTTTATGGTGCATGAAGGCATTATTCTTGGGCATAAGGTCTCTAGCAAGGGTCTGGAGGTGGACAAGGCCAAGGTGGGAGTCATTGAAAATCTTCCACCACCTATTTCTGTGAAAGGAATCCATAGTTTTCTTGGTCATGCGGGTTTTTATCTGCGGTTCATCAAGGACTTTTCGAAGATATCTAAGCCGTTGTGCAATTTGCTTGAGAAAGACGTGCCTTTCAAATTTGATGATGAATGTTTGGCGGCATTCGAGACTCTCAAGAAGAGTTTGATCACTGCACCAATTATTACAGCACCAGATTGGACATAGCCGTTTGAGATGATGTGTGATGTGAGTGATTATGCGGTAGGTGCAGTTCTGGGGCAGCGCAAGAATATTCTCTTTCATATGGTCTACTATGCGAGTAAGACCTTAAATGGGGCCCAAATGAACTACACCACTACGGAGAAGGAGCTCTTGGCTATAGTCTTTGGTTTTGAGAAATTTCGATCTTATCTGCTTGGGACTAAAGTGACAGTATTCACTGATCATGCGGCCATTCGCTATTTGGTTTCCAAGAAGGATTCGAAGCCGAGACTCATTCGTTGGGTGCTCTTACTTCAGGAATTTGAGTTAGAGATCAAGGATCGAAAAGGTACTGAGAATCAAGTAGCTGACCATCTCTCTAGGTTGGAGAATCCCGAGTCTACTTCACAAGATAAGACATTGATCAATGAATCTTTTCCGGATGAGCAGTTGTTCGCAGTTCAGGAGGAAGAGCCATGGTTTGCAGATATTGTAAACTATCTTGTCAGTAATATAATGCCTCCTAATTTAACCTCAGCTCAAAAGAAGAAGTTTCTGCATGAGGTGAAGTGGTATATGTGGGATGAACCATATTTGTTTCGACAGGGAGCTGACCAGATCATCAGGAGATGTATCCCATTCTGTGAGACGGAGGGGATATTACGAGACTGCCACTCCACAGTTTATGGTGGACACTATGGTGGTGAGAAGACGACAGCTCGTATTCTACAAGCAGGTTTTTTCTGGCCTACTTTGTTTAAGGATGCTCATCAGTTTGTTTTAAGGTGTGATCATTGCCAAAGAGTGGGAAATTTGACGAGAAAGGATGAGATGTCGTTAAATATGATGCTTGAAGTCGAGGTCTTTGATGTTTGGGGAATCGATTTCATGGGGCCTTTTGTCTCGTCCTGCAATAATCAGTACATCTTGCTGGCAGTCGATTATGTCTTAAAATGGGTAGAAGTCAAAGCTCTACCGACAAATGATGCAAAGGGAGTGCTGAATTTTCTTCATAAGCAGATTTTCACAAGGTTTGGAACACCTCGGGTAATCATAAGTGATGAAGGGTCGCATTTCTGCAACCGTAAGTTCACTTCTATGATGCAGCGTTATAATGTGAATCATCGAGTTACTACTGCCTATCATCCGCAAACAAATGGTCAAGCGGAAGTATCTAACAGAGAGATCAAGCGCATTCTAGAGAAGGTTATTTGTCCGTCAAGGAAGGATTGGTCTTTAAAGCTCGATGAAGCTGTTTGGGCTTACAGAATAGCATACAAAACTCCACTTGGTATGTCCCCGTTTCAGTTGGTGTACGGTAAGGGATGTCATTTACCTGCGGAGCTTGAGCATAAGGCCTACTGGGCGTTGAAAAAATTGAACTTGGATTTAGATGCAGCTGGTAAGAAGAGAATGCTTCAGCTTAATGAACTTGATAAATTCCGACTTCAAGCGTACGAGAATAACAAAATGTACAAGGAAAAGGTGAAGAGGTGGCACGATAGGAAGCTACATCCTAAGTTATTCGTGCCGGGGCAACAAGTTCTCTTATTCAACTCTCGTCTCCGACTTTTTCCTGGGAAGTTGAAATCAAGGTGGTCTGGACCTTTTATTGTCAAAACTGTGTTTCCACATGGAGCGGTGGAAATTTTTGAGAATGATCCGGATCAAGCATTCAAGGTTAATGGTCAGCGTTTGAAGCACTACTATGGGGACATGGCAAACCGAAAAGTGGTTACTGCCATTTTATTGACTACTTGAGAAAGGTACGTAACGTCAAACTAATGACGAAAAAGAAGCGCTGCGTGGGAGGCAACCCGTGATTTGTTGTTACAGGAACCCTTAGAAGTTAATGTGCCCGTTTGGGAAATCTGAAAATAAGTAACTTACGACATAAAATGAATAAGTGAATTATAAGTGATAAGTAAAAAATTACTTATAAGTTAAATAAGTGTTTGGATAATTTTACTTATAAGTCAAAATAAAAAAAATTCTTAAATGAGCTAAAATAAATAATTATTAAATATAATTATCTAAATTCTTGAATTTTAAGTTAGATTAACATTTAAAATATATATTTTAAAACTGAAGTTAACAAATCAGCCAAAAATCAAAATAAGTTGAGAAAAAGTACGTCGTTACTAACATTCAACTTATCAGCTTATAAGTTGTAAATTCAACTTATAAGTTGGGTCGACAAACACTCGTCGATAAGCTGTTACGGGCTTATAAGCCATAAGTGACTTATAAGTGCGCTGCCAAACAGGCCAATAACCTATCCAAAAACATAAAAAAAATCAGAAAGTTGAGCGCCCGCTCAGCTTTGCTGAGCGACCGCTCAGGGGTCAACTGCCAGAATTTTTTTTAAGTTCAGAAAAAAAACCAAAAATATCAGAAATTTAAAAAAACCAAACACAACCCATAAACCCACGACTTCTTTTCCTAATACCCCATGATTTCATCCCTCAACCCCACTCTTTATCTAATTTTAACCTAACCCATACACCTATCCTACACATCCCCCACAAACTTTTTACACTCAAACTCTCTCCCAAACACAAAAACTCAGTTCTTAAACACTTTTATTCAAGATTCAATGGCACCCAAGAGAGCACGAACTATTGATAGCAGCAGCACAGTCCCTATTGCTGATTCATCGAGGGGTACTGCTGCAAGGCCTCGGTTGAATGACAGAGCTGCGGAGGAGGAGTACACTAGGCTTTTGGGGAAGCCGATTCTGAAGGAAAGAGGGTTTTTACCATCGGGGAGGGATGGTGAGTTGCTACCTATGATTGCAGAGAAGGGGTGGATAGCTTTTTGTGAGTCGCCCGAAGCAATGCCGATTAGCGTGGTTCGCGAGTTCTATGCGAACGCGAAGGCCGAGAAGAATGGGTTTTCTGTGGTCCGAGGGCTGACGGTTGATTATCACCCAGCGGCGATTCGCCGTGTGATTGGGCAGCGAGAGAGGAAGCCCGATGAGGAGAACTGAAATGAGAAGACTGCTGAGGATTTCGACTTGGATTTGATTTGTGCTACTCTCTGTAGGCCGGGCACAGTTTGGACCTTCAAGACCGACACTAATGAGTATCGTCACTTCCCGGCGATCGCTATGAACATGTATGCCCGTGCATGGAATGCGTTTATTTATGCTAATATTTTGCCTTCTTTGCATGCACACGAGGTCACAGTTGAGAGAACACAATTGTTGTGGGGGATTCTTAATGAGGAGTACTATGTGGACCTTGGTGAGTTTATCTACCAAGAAATTCTGAAGTTTTTGAGGGGAGCTAAGCACATGAACATCCCTTATGTATCCACAGTCACGAAGCTTTGCCTAGCAGTGGGAGTGAACTGGCCGGCTCATGAGCAGTTGCAGTTGCCGGTCGCTCCGATTAATTCTGGGACTTTGAATGGGATGCAGGAGTGGACCGGTGGTGAGCCCGAGGAGCATGGGATGAGTTATCGTCTTCCAGGAGGGCATCCAGCACGAGGTGCTACTATGGCTAGGCCTAGGCGTGATGAGGCTGGTTCTTCAAGAGCTCAGGAGGGTGCTGGGATGGCTGATGCCCAGTATAGGAGGCTTTCACGGCGGATGGATGCCATGTACGAGACACAGAGCAGGTTTGCTCAGGAGCTCACCCTTGCATTAGGGACTGCTTTTCGGGGCCTTGGAGCTGATATCCAGTGGCCAATTTTTGGTGAGGACTCTGCATACCGCTGCCTGATACTCCACCCACTGAGGGTGCTAATGATGATGACTCCGAGTAGGTATACCCTGTGTTCCTTTCTACTACCTTCACTGGGGACAGTGAAGATTTTAAGTTTGGGGGTGGTAGTTAAGGAATATTTTGTGTGTGTCATATAACTGCATATTCATGTTAGTTAGTTCATATAGTTGCATAATTTTTGTCATATAGTTTTTTTTATATATAGCTTTATTTGTTTGTCATATCATATTAGCTCATGCATATACCATGATCCCTTTTGCGATGATTTATCGACTGATGTGTGATATTGATGCAAGTGTAGTGATAGCATTAAAGTGATATTGAGTCGTGTAGGTTGATATGTATGCTAGAAGCACTTGTATTTTCACTAAGTCTTAGAGAATGCTTAAGGGTTAGATTGTTGTTATGATCTGATTGTTTTCGAGGTTAATCTATTTATTATGCTTAGAATTTGATAATAGGTTCTTAATGGTAAAGGCATGAAAAAGAAAAAAAAATGGAGTAAAAATGGAATTTGTTGCTAGTTGTGGCTAGGCGTCAAATGGCTAGTAGCCGGCTCGCATGTTATGCGAGTAGTCTAGGTTTGAGCAAGATGGAGCGAAACGCACTTGCTCAGAAATTTTGAAAAAAAAAAGAAAAAAAAAGAGAAAAAAATTTGTTGTGTTTATGCATAATTGATCACGAGTGGGCTCTTTGGTATTCGAGTTATTAAGTTCTTAGGGGACTTTGTGCCTAGTGACCTGAGGCTTTTAGAGTCTGGGATCCGCTAACCTAACGTTCGCTACATGGATACCATTGTATAAGTCTTTTGTGGACCTCACTCATTGCACGGTCAAATAAGCATTATTGTCGTGAATAAAAAGCATGATTCCGTAATAAGCTCCAGAATTCTTGTAGTGTCATATGTCACTTTGTGCCTAGAATTTTTATTCTTTGTATAATCATGTGATTGCCTTGATGATAGTTGAGTCATAATATGGTCTAGTTCCGAAGCATATCTGTTAAACATCTGTACCCACCACGTTTCAGGCTGTATGTTCGTTTGCATGAGTTTATTGATCTTTAGTCGCCTAACTGCATTTGTTGAGATGTTGCAATTTGGTTGGTTTGTTCATAGTAAGGGGGATCCCTGCATTTCATATAGATTGCATTCATGCATGTTTTTATTTGTCTTTGAATCTGTGACGCTTGAGGACAAGCATCGATTTATTTTTGGGGGTGTGATAAGTGGCATTTTATACCACTTAGAACATCTTAAAATGGCTTAAATTGGTGCCTTGAAATCAAGTATTTTGTGTATTTGATGCGTTTTTCTAGTGTTTATGCATTTCAGGGTATTAGTTGCATTTCGGAGGAGTACTCATCAAAAATAAGCCTTGGCATGTGTTCACCATTGCGAGAGGAAAGAAAGGGGCAGATTACGGCGAAGAAACGGAGCAAACTCAGGATTTTTCCAGTAGGGTCGCGCAGGGTCGGGGAAAAAGATAAATTATTTTAGGACTTCTACTTCTGTTTGGCTTCCACTTCTATATAATCTGAGTTTTATGGGACTATTATATAAGTAGATTTAGAGACGTTTTCAGGAAGTTGGATCGTGGTATTAAGCAAGGAGCGAAGGAGATAAGGAAGAAGACCGTTTTAGCACACAACAACGAAGAGGAAGCATATTTTCTTGTGATTCTTATTTCGTTGTAACGTTGGATGCTAGTTTTCTTACTTTGAACTTAATTACTCTTGTGACATACTCTGATTTAATATAATTAGTTTAGTTATTACTTTCTTGTGTGTGTTTATAATGATTTCATATGAACCCATGATGACGATAAGTGCTATTATGGGCTAATCGTGATCATGGGGTCGTAACGGATTTACTATGGAAATCTTTAGTTAATTGTTTAATACTTTAGTGTGTGATGATTGTATGATATCTAGTATTGGTTCTGCGTATTCGTCTTATGTGCGTCGCGAACATATAAGATAGGGTGTTAATCTCTTGTGAAACGACGGTGGATCTTGAGATTTAGAACTTGCCATGCTAGCATAGGTTCATGTATGATGTGCATGATTAGTGGGTAACTCTAACAGTTTTATTCGCCCTGTGTAATCAAAAGGAATAACTTGTGCTTAATTCGTTGTGTTGTCAATTTCTGTAGACATATAGGAACTCAACATAATTGATGCCTATTCAACTTCTATCTTAATTGTAGATGCTTGGTAGAATGGTATGAGTACAATGAAAGTTGGCTTTTATCAGTTTCGTGTTATTCGATTAATATCATCACTGTCACATGCTAAAGGTAATAACAATAACTATTGAAGGAAGTAGTAATGAAGTTATGATATCATGAGTGTTTTAATATTGTTAATTGAAGTGTTATCTAAGTGATAAACTAAGTAATTAATTGTAGTTAATATTTAGTCAACAATTCTAAGTGTTAGTGTCTTAACATTGAGAAGTAATCATACGTTGGTTTGTGAGTTTAATTAAACAATAATTAGTCTGAGTCTCTGTGGGAACGAACTAGAAAGTATTCTATATTACTTGCGAACGCGTATACTTGTGTGTATTTTAGCGCGTGTTTTCGCCCTAACAGTGTACCCTTTTATTTTGCAAGTAATATTTGATAAGAGGCTATCGATTGTTCCGATGCCAAGACCGCACGATTCAGACTTATAATTGTCTTTCTCGTCCCAAATTTGAAAACTCTTTATTTCAAAATCGTCATCCGGGTAGCCACAAATTTCTTCAGTGGTTACGATGTTGAGATTTTTTTCAAACAAACTGAGATATGCTTAGTTGTATATATTCTCATGAATGACTAGTTAATGTACTAACTAGTCGAAATTTTAATTAATACGATAAAAGTCTAGCTAATCGTTCTAGCTAGTTGCTATGTGCCAAACCAATTAAGCTGACCATTTTCTTAGTCGGTTTATAATATTGCTTGATATGGACTAGTTATTATTTTTCTAAGATCCACTTCCAATCAATTTTTTTTTACAGAGTGCATTATATATGCAACAATTTAATTATTGATGAAATTTTCAAAGATTGATTTAATTGAGACCTAACTAGGTCGCCCACTCAAACGAGAATTCATATTCAATTTTATAAAATATTTTGTTCATGAAATATTTTATTCTTTCGTTTATATAACGAATATCCAATAAAAATCATAAAGTGATTGAAGAACAATATACTTCCTTATTTATTAATCATTGGATAAAATTTCTTCTTTCAAAATAGCACCTCTTTGAGACCTCAATGGTTAACCATTGGTTGAGGATGTTATTCGATATTTCTTTCATTATTCGAGAAGAAAAGTATTCTTTCAATGGGAAAATCTTACAAGTATCATTCGTATGATGTTATTATTCAGCAATCATTGCTTTCAATGGATATTTTCCATAATATCACAATATAGAATTCTAAGGACATGGAAGGATAATCCTTGTTATATTCTTCCTTCCTAGTTATAAATCTTCTGAGTATTGCGACTCTTTTATTCAGAGCTCATTATTTGTTCAAATGTTAGATTTTGAAATCTTGTTAAGATTGTCTAAATTTCATCGATATCGTGAAAATCATTTTTCCAAGGCTAATTGCCTTCCCAACAAAGAAGAGGTATAGTTGAGAACCGAGTGTTGTAATATGAGACTGAAAGCTCAGTGCTATGATGGTGCAATCGGAGCATCGTGATGAGTAAGTTATTTTAAAAAGGGAATACCATGTTTAGTTATTATTATAAGTATCATTAATATGGTTATAGAAGAACGAAAACAGGGATACAACGTGATTAGTGAAGTACACTTCTATGAAACATTATCGGGATATGTGCTAATAAATTCGGGGAAGACCAAGCATGTATGAATTTGAGGAATAAGATTTTCAAAAAGTGAAGGTAAGGTTAGTAACAATCCCATGCTAGAATTACTCAACGATAAAAATAGGATGTTGCGTGAAGTCTATGAAAGAGATATGTCCTAAGTCCAATCATGTATGAGGATATAAAAATAACTTTTATGTAATTTGTTTTGATTTCATTGATATTAATAAAAGACTTGTTTTGTTTATATTGCGGGCTCTATCTATTTAAATGTTTAAATAAGATATACCACAGTTTAAAGTGAAGCTTTTTATGGATTGTGATGAGATCATAAAAATGAGACCTAAAAGATGATAACTCTAAACTTAAATAGTTCTTGGTCATAGGATTACTAACTGGTAATTAATAAACCGCAAAGATCGGTACATACTATGCTTGCTTCATTATGAAGGATGTCTGTTCTCATAGACATTTATGTGGTGACACTATAGCTAGTATGTAGGTGCTTATTATAGAATAAGTTCACTGAACATGACTCACACAGTTGAACAACTGATGGAGTTCACTCACGTGTCAGCAGTTGTTCATATAGTGATAGTTGTACAAGTATCCTTAGACTTGAGGTCATCATAGTCATCTTGTGTACACTGAACTATGCTTTGGTTTAGTTCTTAGTCTCAAGGGACAATTATAAGGGCTTACTGGGTATAGGAATTTGTACACGAAGATAGTGTATGATCAATAAATGATCTACCCCTTCCAGTGAAGGAAGAGAATGTTCAATGCTGATCCACTTATGCTAGTTCAGGAATCTTTGGCCATAGTGAATAAAATTAGAAAGGAGTTTCTAATTTACATTAAATAGAACTAAGCATAGTGAATGGGAAAGCAAGTGATTAAATAAGATAGGCTTGACACAAGTTCCATGCCTTGTATTTAATCGTGACATTGCAGGGTAGAAGGAATTGATTGTACGGTAACTACTCACTAAATAGGTTCTTGGTATTCTAAGCAGTGAATTCGTATTATCCGGATAGTCGCGATATGCTGAGAAGTATCCCTCACGATGTAGAATAAATATGATTAATTAATTAATCATATTTAATGAATTAGATAATTTATATAAATAATGATAAAATAGTTTTATTATTATTTATTTCTACTACCGGCTTGATATTGAACCTACAGGGTCACACCATAAAAGAGAATGATTTAATGGTGGAGAAATTAATTAATAATGGCTGATAATTATTTATTTATGAAATAAATATTTAATTGGCAAATTTAATAATTGATTAAATGATATTTAATTGATTATAAATTAATTAAGAAAAGGTTCTTAATATTATTAATTAAGAATTTAATTTTTGGAAATTAAATCAAGAGAGAGAATTATTTCTAAAGTGTTTAGAAAAAGGATTAATAACTAAAAGGTGTTTTAATTATTAATGAGAATAATAAAGGGTTAATAATAATAATATTTTATGGGAAAATTTTCAGCTGAAAATTTTGCCTATAAATATACTATTATAGACCCTATTTTTACCTCAACCAAAAAGATTTACAAAACCCTAATTCTCTCCATCTCCTCCTCCTTCATTACATCGTTTTCTTGGTGGATAGTGGTGGAGTGCTTCACACTTGAGGAGCAGCTGCTAGGGATTTCCGTTCATCATTCTTGGATCGCTATTAAAGACCTCCATCTTTACATTAACGTAAAGCTTCTTAAGGTAAACATATTGAACTACGAATTAAATATTATTTTTCGCATGGATCCTGCGGAGGGTTTCGTTTTTTTTAAGATTTAAGTTTACGTTTTCGCTGCGTTTATGTGCTAAAAACCCTTCAATGGCATCAGAGCTACTTGCGAAAAGTTTTTAATTCTTTTATGTGTTTAACTGTTTTCGATATACGAGCATGTACGTGATTCGCCATGATTTGATGTTGATATAATATGCTTATATATGTATGGTTTTGAATATATGATATTCATGTGAGTTGTATAATTATAAGATGATTATGTAATCTGTATATATACTGATATATACATGATTTATGTTTGTTCTAATTATATGAATCATATTAGATACGGATTCTGAATTGGCTGCTGTAGATTTGCTGAAATCTGGGTCTGGTGTTCGATTTACGCAAACGAATACCCTATTCCATAGGTAAACGAGCGTCTGAACAAAACTGATAGCTATAGCTATCAACGACTCGTCTGTAAGGCGTTTGACATCGTTTACTGCCCGTAAACAGTGATTCTTGTTTTTCTGATTTGATTCTGATTTTTCTGATTTTTGTCATATTTTCTTTTTATGATTAGATCATGGATAATATGATATGTTAAGATCAGATTATGTGTTTTAACATGCTTTTATGTGTTGTATGAGCATGGTGAATGGTTATGGCCTTTCGACCTTAGTGTAATGGTTTTGGTTTTTGTTTTAAATATGACCTGCATGTCGTCAATCTTTGTAATCATAAATCTCGAATGTAACTCGAGTTATTCTTGTAAGTTCATTAGATTAGTTTTACTTTCAATCATGTAATGTAATTGAAGACTCAAGAAGGCTATCCAATGGAGGTGATACAAAGAAGAAGACGAGGCATAGAAGAAGTCTAAACAAAGAAGAAGGCTTATATAATAAGTAGTTGTATTTATGTCCATCACCATATTAGATTGACCTTGATTTTTATCATGAGCTTGATAAAGATCACATAGGATGAGGCCATAACCAAACACATTTACTTTATTGCACTTTACATTTACTTGTTTATTTAATTTTATATATGAGATATATGCCTATGTTTACCATGCGATGATAGAGTTAGGTGAACTTAAATCAATATAAGGCGTGCTCTAGAAAATCTAGAATAGGAATTGTTTCTTGCCTTAACAATAAATATTATGAATACGATAATGAGATTCTTGTGTTTATGAAACACGTAATTGAATATGAATTTTCAATATTGAGAGAAAGGATGATTCTGTCAACAACAGATTTCTATCTATAAGAAAGGGTTATTAAGTGACGCCTTTTGACAATGCTCCACCCGATCTGGGAATCATCTAATTATCGATTATTGATTTGAAATATTTAATTTAAAAGGAAGAATCTTTTTATAATATGATTATGATTATAATGTAATATAATCC
Organism: Apium graveolens; assembly: GCF_009905375.1. NCBI lineage: Eukaryota > Viridiplantae > Streptophyta > Magnoliopsida > Apiales > Apiaceae > Apium > Apium graveolens. Next base: position 55,640,712 of record NC_133653.1, read on the forward strand.
CTCTAAAATTAAATAATATCAAGTAGTAATTAGCCAGTGACACAACGGGCTTGTGTCGGTCATAGCCTTCCAACATGGTAGAAAGTGGTTCTTATTTTTAAATTATTGTCGTTTCGTGCTACAGCCGAGGGCTTTGATTTTGAAATAAGAAATACTTGTCTATTACATAAAGATGTGTACATTGAATTAGAATCTAAAGGTCGGTACGTGCTACAGCCGTGGGCCGTTGGAGACTGATTCAATTGTACGAAATGTTGGGTTAGACTTGACTTAGAATATTGAGTTTGTCGTGCCACAGCCGTGACTCAATTATTCAAGAGGCTAAACTTATATTAGGGAATAACATAAGATGTAATTGACAAGAGTTGTCTGCCTATTGAACATCACATGACGTTTCGTGCCACAGCCAAGGTTGTGTGATGGAATGTAGGATCCTTATTCCCACTAGCATTATGAATGCTTAATTTTCACTTAGGGGGTTGAAAAAATTAGATAAACTAGTGGGAGACACTTATGAATAAAGACCCGATTCATATAGTGTTTTGAAATGAAATTGAATATTTGCTAAGTGTTGTTATGTGTTTATCATTTACAGATTTACTATATTCGTCATGTCTTCTGCACTATCACTCCGGAGCATACTACATCCTCACAAGTTGACTGGTCCTAATTTAGCTGTTTGTTTTCACTGTAACAAGTTGGGGCACTGGAAGAGAAACTGCAAGGTTTACCTTGCAGAATTGAAGAAGAAGAAGGGTAGTAAGACTACCGCTTCTGATTCAGGCATGTTCATGATCGAAGTTAATATGTCACTAGGTCAAATTTCTACTTGGGTAGTAGATACCTCATGTGGTTCTCATATTTGCAATTCGTTGCAAGGACTAAAGGGAAGTAGGACTCTTGAAAAAGATGAGGTGATTCTACGTATGGGCAATGGAGCAAGGGTTGCGGCCATATCTGTAGGATCATTTAGTTTACATATGCCTACGGGCAAGACTATTATTCTGAATAATTGTTATTGCGTTCCCTCTATTGTGAGGAATATTGTTTCTATCCCTATGTTGGATTTGGATGGTTTTTCATTTATTATTAAGAATAATGAATGTTCTATCCTTAGAGATAATGTTCTTTTTGGACATGGCATTTTAAATAATGGTTTGTATGTATGTGACGTAGAGCATGATTTACTTTAGATTGAAAAATTTAATAAAAGAAAATAAGATGATGAAAATCAGACCTATTTATGGCACTGTAGGCTAGGTCATATTAGTGAAAATAGACTGCGGACATTGCTTAAGGAAGGGTTACTTGACCCCTTTGATTTTGAATCATATCCTACATGCGAGTCTTGTCTATTGGGTAAAATGACTAAATCTCCATTTAGTGGACATGGAGAGAGGGCTGTAGATTTTCTAGGATTGGTACACACAGATGTATGTGGACTAATGTCTATGCAAGCCATGGGTGGATTTTCGTACTTCATTACTTTCATAGATGATAGATCTAGATTCGGATATGTGTATTTGATGAAACACAAGTCTGAAGCCTTTGAAAAGCTCAAAGAATATAAACATGAAGTGGAGAAACAAACCAAACATAGTATTATAACTCTTCGATCAGATCGAGGTGGTGAATACTTGAATGGAGAGTTTCTAGATTATCTCAAAGAAAATGGTAAGGTCTCCCAGTGGACTCCTCCATATACTCCACAGTTAAATGGGGTATCTGAAAGGAGAAATCGAACTTTGTTAGACATGGTTCGGTCCATGATGAGCTATGCGAATCTTCCAATATTCCTATGGGGTTATGTATTGGAAACCTCAGCATAGTTACTGAATAAGGTGCCTTCCAAATCTGTTCCTCAAACACCATATGAGATATGGAAAGAAAGGAAACCGAGTCTTAAACACGTTAAGATTTTGGGATGTCCAGCTTATATCAAGAAAGTTGACCCAGAGAAGCTGGAATCTCGATCCGTAAAATATAATTTTGTGAGATATCCTAAAGAGATTTTGGGATATTACTTTTACACCGAACATCGGGTGTTTGTCTCCAGACATGCTACCTTCTTGGAAAAGGAGTTTATCCTTGAAGGAAACAGTGGGAACAAAATTGAACTTGATGAAGTTCAAGAAGCACAAACTACTACGGATCAAGTGAAAACACCTGTTCAGACTGAACACCTTCTGTGGAACAGCCCATTCATAGGACAGGGAGAGTGTCTCGCCAACCTGAGAGGTATTATGGCCTTGTCATTGAGAATGACAATGAGTTGTCAATCATTGATGATGACGACCCTGTGACCTATAATGAGGCTATGAGTAGTGTTGACTCAGGGAAATGGCATAGTGCCATGAAATCCGAAATGGAATCTATGTATACCAACCAAGTATGGACTCTGGTTGAGGCACCTGAAGGTGTTAAGCCTATTGGGTGCAAGTGGGTATACAAAAGAGAGATTGGAGCAAATGGCCAGGTGGAGACCTATAAGGCCAGGCTCGTGGAAAAAGGATTCAAACAAAGGCAATGGATTGACTTTGATGAAACTTTTTCGCCTGTAGCCCTGTTAAAATCAATTCGGATTTTGCTTGCGATTGCTGCTTACTACGACTATGAGATCTGGCAAATGGACGTGAAAATGGCCTTCCTCAATGGGGAACTTGAGGAGGAAGTGTATATGACACAACGAGAGGGTTTTCTTTCCAAGGGAAATGAACACCAAGTTTGTAATCTGCTGCGAACCATATATGGTTTAAGGCAAGCTTCTCGTAGATGGAACATCCGTTTTGATGAGAAAATCAAAGAGTTTGGTTTTATCAAAAACATAGATGAACCATGTGTCTACAAGAAGGTTAGTGGGAGCGCGGTAACATTTCTTGTCTTGTATGTGGATGACATACTTCTTATAGGAAATGATATACCGATGCTACAATCAGTCAAAGTATGACTATCAAAGAACTTCACCATGAAGGACTTGGGAGAAGCATCCTATATTCTCGGTATGAAGATCTATAGAGATAGATCTAGAAGAATGATAGGTCTTACCCAGGGTACATACATCCAGAAAGTGCTTAAAAGGTTTAGCATGGAAAACTCCAAAAGAGTTCTCATACCGATGAGCCATGGAGTGTCCCTTTTCTGAAAAAATGTCTCATAAGACACCTGAGGAAAGAGAGCGTATGAGTAAGATTCCTTATGCTTCAGCAATAGGATCTATCATGTACGCGATGTTGTGTACAAGGCCTGATGTTGCTTATTCAATTAGTGTGACGAGCAGATATCAGTCCAATCCAGGTGAAGACCACTGGAAAGCAGTGAAAAACATCCTTAAGTACTTGCGAAGGACTCAGGACATTTTTCTTGTTTTTGGTTTTAAATCTGAGTTGAAAATAGAGGGTTATACTGACTCTAGTTTTCAATCAGAAAGTGATAGCAAATCCATGTCAGGGTACGTGTTTACTCTGAATGGTGGTGCGATTAGTTGGAAGAGTTCCAAACAGTCTACAACGGCTGACTCTACAGCGGAAGCAGAATATATAGCTGCAAGTGAGGCTGCAAAAGAAGCCGTTTGGATGAGGAAATTTGTTTCTGAGTTGGGAGTTGTTCCTAGCATTGAAGAGCCTATTGTGTTGTATTGTGATAACAACGCAGCAATAGCACAAGCCAAGGAACCTAGGTCTCATAGAAATTCCAAACATGTCCTGCGACGCTTTCATCTGATTAGGGAGATTGTTGAAAGAGGAGATGTCAACGTCGAGAGAGTTGACACACATAACAACGTAGCAGACCCACTCACAAAGCCACTTTCTCAGAGTCACTTTGATCATCATAAAGACAAGATGGGTATTAGATACCAGAGTGATTGGCTTTAGTACAAGTGGGAGATTGAAAGAGATATGTCCTAAGTCCAATCATGTATGAGGATTTAGAATTAACTTTTATGTAATCTGTTTTAATTTCATTGATATTAATAAAAGACTTGTTTTGTTTTTATTGCGGGCTCTATCTATTTAAATGTTTAAATAAGATATACCACAGTTTAGAGTAAAGCTTTTTATGGATTGTGATGAGATCATAATAATGAGACCTAAAAGATGATAACTCTAAACTTAAATAGTTCGTGGTCATAGGATTACTAACTGGTAATTAATAATCCGCAAAGATCGGTACATACTATGTTTGCTTCATTATGAAGGATGTCTGTTCTCATAGACATTTGTGTGGTGACACTATAGCTAGTATGTAGGTGCTTATTATAGAATAAGTTCACTGAACATGACTCACACAACTGAACAACTGATGGAGTTCACTCACGTGTCAGCAGTTGCTCACATAGTGATAGTTGTACAAGTATCCTTAGACTTGAGGTCATCATAGTCATCTTGTGTACACTGAACTATGCTTTGGTTTAGTTCTTAGTGTCAAGGGACAATTATAAGGGCTCTACTGGGTATAGGAATTTGTACACGAAGATAGTGTATGATCAATAAAGGATCTACCCCTTCCAGTGAAGGAAGAGAATGCTCAATACTGATCCACTTATGTTAGTTCAGGAATCTTTGACCAGAGTGAATGAAATTAGAAAGGAGTTTCTAATTTACATTAAATAGAACTAAGCATAGTGAATGGGAAAGCAAGTGATTAAATAAGATAGGCTTGACACAAGTTCCATGCCTTGTATTTAATCGTGACAGTGCAGGGTAGAAGGAATTGATTGTACGGTAACTACTCACTGAATAGGTTCTTGGTATTCTAAGCAGTGAATTCGTATTATCCGGATAGTCGCGATATGCTGAGAAGTATCCCTCACGATGTAGAATAAATATGATTAATTAATTAATCATATTTAATGAATTAGAGAATTTATATAAATAATGATAAAATAGTTTTATTATTATTTATTTCTATTACCGGCTTGATATTGAACCTACAGGGTCACACCATAAAAGAGAATGATTTAATGGTGGAGGAATTAATTAATAATGGCTGATAACTATTTATTTATGAAATAAATATTTAATTGGCAAATTTAATAATTGATTAAATGAGATTTAATTGATTATAAATTAATTAAGAAAAGGTTCTTAATATTATTAATTAAGAATTTAATTTTTAGAAATTAAATCAAGAGAGAGAATTATTTCTAAAGTGTTTAGAAAAAGGATTAATAATTAAAAGGTGTTTTAATTATTAAATAGAATAATAAAGGGTTTATAATAATAATATTTTATGGGAAAATTTTCAGCTGAAAATTTTGCTTATAAATATACTATTATAGACCCTATTTTTGCCTCAACCAAAAAGATTTACAAAACCCTAATTCTCTCCATCTCCTCCTCTTTCATTACATCGTTTTCTTGGTGGATACCGGTGGAGTGCTTCACACTTGAGGAACAGCTGCTAAGGATCTCCGTTCATCATTTTTGGATCGCCATTAAAGACCTCCATCTTTTCATTAACGTAAAGCTTCTTAAGGTAAACATACTGAACTACGAATTAAATATTATTTTTCGCATGGACCCTGCGGAGGGTTTCATTTTTTTTAAGATTTAAATTTACGTTTTCGCTGTGTTTATGTGCTAAAAACCCTTCAGTCTAATGATATGTCTACGCAGCTTAAGGACTGTGACATAAGGCATCCTAATAATGATCTAGAATAATTGCGATAAGGTTTGCATGGAAAGGGACAAGGAGTTTACTGATGAGGAAATTTGGAAAAAAATTCTTTTACTGAACACGAGATAGAGGCTATAGTCAAATTGATCAAAGGCCATGATTGAGAAATCTGTTATCATCAAGGAAAGGCCAATGTGGTGTCCGACACTTTAAGTAGGAAAATATATATTGAGGATGACAAATCTCAGAATAACTGATGAGAAAGATCGCATGAAAAGAACACTTTATTACTTAACAAGAAGACTTAAAGATGCCTAAAAACGTAAACGAATATTAGTCATGACAGAATATGTAAAGGGATGTCATTGAGTAGGTAAGTAAGTATTCGACATGGTTGAAAATGAAAACGGAAATGCAAGGGTTAAAATTTTGGCGATTACGACTTGTAGATGACCCAAATAGGAGTAAGAGTTAATTATAATAAATTTTGAAGGAGGATTATTAAGAACCAAGTTAGTCGTCGTGCTATTTGAGGATTTTGAGTGATGGATTAAATAAGACCGCTAACTTTATTATGCAAACTATAGATGTCCACTTTACAAAATTGTTATGAACACGGAAGAGATAATTGGGACATAGAGACCCTGTGACGATTGCGTCGCACAAGGACCCAAGATTTAATTTCACAATGGAACTATTTCCAAAGATATTTTGTGAAAAAGGACAGACAGAGGCACGACTTAGAGTTCTCAAATCGATAAGTAGAATGTGAGGACTATCCTGATCATTGAGAATACGTCTAGTGGCTTACCTTTTATTTTGAAAGGTTTGGGGAATCGCCTATTATTGACAGATAATTCGTGTAGATGTACTTACCACGCTAGCATACGAAAAATAGTCGCCGATATCCCTTACGAAGGGCAACGTGAAAGAATGAAGGATGTCATTGTCAGAACTGATAGAAGGCAAAGAAGATCGTACACACCTTATAAAGGCCACTGGTAGCAGGTACCAATAAACGTAAATACGTCTAAGGCGCTAGCGAGAATAACAAGTACGACCCAGAAGGTATCGAAGTACTATAGATATTATACGGGGAATGATTAAAGATGTCTGACCGATGAAGGAAGCTGAACGTTCCACGATCCTAAAACGTGTCAATCAATTGCGTATAAAATGGTGCTTCCTTCAAGATGGCAACAGGACCCGACGTGCCTTACGTTACTACGGGAAGAAATGTTAAATCTAGTGCTAAGCGTGTAGCAGGAGACGAGCGTGTAGAAATGCAACGAGAACTTCTTACATGACTTAATCAACAGAGAGGATGCGCCAAAATGGGAAAACGATAAGGAATGAAACTCTAGCACTAGTAGGAGCGATGTAGGAGAAACGAATAAGTTGAAAGATGATTCCAAACACTAGAAGATGCGCTAATTGTCCATATTATCAATTTTTAAGGGAGATGAAGTGACCAATTAACGTTAATCAAATCACCGATAATAACGAGTTATCATGCGGGCATTGGAATGACTACAAAGCTTTATACGGAAGAAAGAATCGTTCTCCCTTAGGATTGGGAAGGAGTCGGTAAGCGAAAGATACTTGGACCATCATTGAGTCAACAAACCAAAGAAATTCCTAGAACTTTTCAGAACCCGGCTAGCGGCAGCCCAGGATAAACAATAGAGATATACGGACCAAAACTATAAAGACAGGAAGTACGAAGTAACAAACCAAGTATTGTTGAAAGTGCCTCCCAGGGAGGGAGTGATGAGATTCTAAAAGGAAAGAAATGTTGAACCCAAGGTTTATTGGACCAGTTGAAATCTTTAAAGGACTCAGAAAGTTGGCTTACAAATTAGCACCATCGTCGAGCGGTCGCCAAGTTTATAACGAGTACCACGAATCGAGGTTGGAAAATTTAACCGTCAAAACCAACATATGATTGAAAATGAGCTAATAAACTCGTAGCCAGACTTAGCGTATGTCGAATAACGTGTAGAGGTTATACGACTACAAGGACGAGTACCCAAAAATATATTGGATGGATGAGTGGAAATTTTATGAAGAGATCAAATACTGCAAGGTCAACGTGAGAACTCGAGGTTGTCATGCGAGAAGCATATCCCTACCTGTTTCTGAACTAATTCCGGGACGGAATCTTTTTAAGGGGAGAAGACTGTAAGATTCCAAATTTTTGACATCAGTAAAAGACCTTTTTAAATAGTAATATAACAACTCGAATTTTTGAAACCTTGTAAAATGCCTAATAAATAGTAACCCTGACAGACGGGAAAAACTTTTTAGCCCACACTATGTTGTGCATGAGAAAATGAGATTCGAAGTTGATATTATGATTATACGTACCAAATGAGTGTATGTAAACGATATTAGTTTTCGAAGAAAACGATATTAGTTTTCGAAGAAAACGATATTAGTTTTCGAAGAAAACGAACTTTGAAAAATGACCATATTTACGAATCATCGAGGATTACGGGAATCACAATATAATTACGAATTTAAAACCCTACAAATTTATATCCAAGTATGATAATTCAAAACATAAGGAATAAATATGAAAGGAATTACGTCGCGAACCATTTACGAGAAAGTATTTCGAAAACGTTTAAGCAATCGAGCGAACGCGTAAATGATTAAATAAACGTAACACACTAACTAACCATAGTAAGAAAGTAACCATGGTTACTTTATCAAATAATGAGCTAGAGATAGGATGATCAAACAAGGCTAAGCAAATAGTGAGCTCAAGGTCTAAGTTAAATAGATTAGCTTACAAACTAAAAGGCTAGCTAGTTTTCTTGTCCATGGATTTGGCAACAAGAATAAAATCCTAGGATCTAAACTAGAAGATATCAATCAATATAATATATCACAAGCTATCACTTGCATCATTCCAAGAAGCAACCAAGAAGCATCACCAAAAACTCTCTCTTTCTCTCCCACTTCTCTCCTTCTCTCCCACTTCTCTCCATTCGGCCCTTCATCAAAAACCAAGGGAATCAAAATCAAAACCTCAAGCTCTAATCATGGATAAATCCTCCCATTAATTATCAAGCTTTCTAACAACCAAAATAAGGGTAATATAAATCTTTGAGCTCTTTTTATCAAGGTTTGATGGGTGAAATAAAATCAAGAAGGTTGATCATGAATAGCATGAATAGTAACTCTTCTTTGGTTTCTTGATTTCAATGATTATTTTAGGTTCCAAAAACCATAATAAGCACTCCCAAGACTTAACCATCATCAATAACACATCTCAATCTCTCAAGAAAGGTAAAAATCTTTGACCCAACTTTATTTAAGATTTAAGTTCAAGATCCTTTTAGTATGTAGTTGTAAACATAGTTTTGGTGGGAGTATTGTTGTAATCTTGATGTTTAGCTAAGTAGATTTAAGGTTTATTGTTGTTGCTTCAAGAACATAATGTTCTTGAGAGAAGTTAGTGTTTTGATTATGATATGTTGATTGTTGGTGATAGTATAATGATTTAAGGCGTAAACGAAACTCCGATCGTAACCGTAATCTCGTTAAAACGAACAAAAAATAACTTTAAGTTTCTGCAGAAAGTCCTCAAGATGTAAATTATATTTTCTTGAAAAATAACCCTTGATTATTATATAAAATATTATAAGGATCGTTTAGGCGCTTGAATCGCTTGATTCCGATTTACGGATCAAAAGTTATGGCCGTTTTACTAAAAGCGATTTACGCGACAAAAACTGCTACGAATTACGAATTTTGAAAATATAAAGGATCCACTTAAAAATATTTATAAATCATGAAATTTTTACAAAGAGTAATAAATAGAGTTTATTAGCTTTTATAAAAATTTGAAGTAAAAATGTTTATTTTTCAAGTTTATAAAAATGTCGGACCCGAGGTCGCGCAGAGTACGATTGCCAAAACAACTCCCTGTTAGGAAACTGTCACTTCGGAATTTTCACCCCTGTTACCAGAAAACTATATTCAAATGATGTGTTTTAAATTTTGTCTAGATCGCACATGCGAAGACGGTGTGTCAATTGAGTTAACGGTTTGAGAGATATCAACGTTTTAGTGAAAGCTGTTTGAATAGTAAAACTCCGTAGTTGACCAAACTTTTGAAATGCTTTTCACCTAATTAAATTCATTTTATCAAAATAAAAATTTTAGGATAAATATTATAATCACTCAAGAAGCTCCTCGAGGTGGTTTTGTAATAAAATATTAATTTTAAGATTTATTAAAAATGATAGAGTGCAAGCCGCGTAATAGTAATATTCGGTAAAGTAAATTCTAGAAGACCACTTTGACCGTCCGTTTCGACCATGGAGTGATACTTATTTCGAGTCGGTCAAATAATGAAATTTATGGAGTATTGAACTTATTAGAAATATAAGTTGGTGATGAGAGTAGGAATACTGATTAAGATTATGATGTTTGTTGATTAGAAAACTCGGAATGAGAGGAAGTCGGGGAAATGTGTCTTGGACTCCAGGCAAGTTTTCAAACCCTACCTTTTTAGAACTGTTGTGTTGTGACTGCTTTTAAATACTGCAATATATGCACGATAAATGTTTTACGGTAATTTATAAATTATTATATATTGAATCATAAGATATGATGATTTTGGTATAACAAAGTACCGGATAAACGATATATTTAGACCGAGAATTGGTCGGTGTAAGGTTATAAAAATCCGGAAGTGTTCCGGAGTTGTTATATTTGAGAAATGTTAAAGCTAGAGAGTAGCGTGACATGTATATTATAGACCGAGAGTCGGTCGATATGTATATTATAGTAAATACCCGGGAATCGTCCCGGGGATGTTTTGGACGATCGAAAGTCCGTATTTATTTTATTCCAAAGGACTCGATGTCCACTTGCGAATTATTAAATACCTCGAATTTATTTAAAACGATTTCCAAAGATCGTATTCCCTCAACTATATTTAATCATTCGAACAATGAATATTATTTCGGATATTCATTTTAAATAGGAGAAGTATACTCCAACAATTATTTGTTTTAAACTCGATTACTTATATCTACCAAAGATTACTTTAACTACTTAAACATAACTAAGTTGAGGAATATTGTTTCAATATTCTTTTAAAAGTCTAACTATTCGAGGTTTAATTATTTATTGATTATCATTTAATTATTTATTATTTATTAAAGGGTTTATTTATTATTTAAAAATCATAGAACCTGATTTAAAATACTTTCTGATTTTCGAAAAGTCATTCGAATAATTTCAAATCTTCAGAGAATATTATCCCGACTTATTTAATATTTTGAATATAGTTTCAAGGAGAAAGTTTTCCCCCTTATTTAATTATTTGTTGACAACGGTCAACTCACATCCTTAGTACTTCCTCCGAAAATTTCAGAAGTACGTATATGTATATATATACATTTATATCTTAGTAAGATAAATTGTTTCTATCAACAAGCAAAACGCTTGGGGAATTTCGATGTGGTTCGAGTTCTCGAGATATGATATAATTCTTTTAAAAGGACAAGGGAGAGGTAGACTCTGGTACTATGTGTGCTAGATGGACTACCAAAGGTACCGTAGGCGAAGGTACTCTGTGTACTCAGGAACTTGTGAAGTATGTGTATACCCAAAAATGGGACATGTAGCCCGAATGCGGCAAGGGTGATAACCGGGATACGAAGGTGTCGTCCTTCTACTGGTAGAAAAGGTTACTATTATCGTATTACGACTGATCATCGTATGCGGTGGCTCCAACGAGTGTCCTATTCTTCCAATTGGAATTGTGATGCAATACCGTAACCCAAGCCTGGGTGCTGGGTTTACTATTAAGATATTCACAGGTTAATAAAATCCACTAAAGGATTGTTTTCGTAAAAGCTGTGTATCACCAAGGGAACTATTTTTGAATAAAACGTAATTATCAAATAGGATGTTTTACGTGAGTTTATCATATAGTCGGTTTCATACTGTACATTATTATGCTGGGCATTATAGCTCACTCTTGCTTTCTTTTAAATGACACAACACAACAGATAACCATTATGTCGGTGTGGGACTTAGTCACTTGCAGTCATGGGGAGGATCCCTGGTAGCTTTGTCTCAGGTGTGCTAGAGTATCAGATAGGTATAAGATATCAGTCGTAATTGTTGTAACTTCATGTAGAGGTAATTGTTTGAGATCCTGTAAAGTACATTTGAGTTTTAATAGCAGATGATACTTGTTGTACGTCGTTTCTAAGGCTATAACTTGTGAGTGTGTGAGATTGGGGGTCTGTGATATGGAATTATTGAGTTAATGCAGGTTACACATGATTGAAGGATTGCGTGACGACCCAGATTCATGACCCCAGATTTGGGGCGTTACAATTTCATTAAATTTCAATAATTTTATAAATAGAAAAATTATGCAACTTCATTTTTAATTTGGTAACTAAAATTGATGACTATAAATGATGAAAACGAAATAAATTGTATATTTCATATTTTTTAAATAATAATATTTTACTTAACTTTATATAAGAGAGCCCTTCATGAATGGAAGAATGCCCAAAATACACTATATTTGACATTCAACTGCCCAAAATACCTATAAGCGGGAGTAGCTACCCAAAATATCCATGAAATACTCATTATTGGAATGCGTATTTAACTTTTAAACTTTTAACAAACTACATGAATGACATGCATGCATACGGCCTTTTACTTTTAAAAGGTATGCACATGACTACCATGCGTATACCCAAAAAGACAAAAGGGAATATGCATGGCAGTCATACATGTTCTTTGTTAAAATTAAAAAAATTGGAATAGGCATCTCCCAGATACGTGTTTTGTGGAAATTTTGGACGGACAGTTTTGCCAATCAGTATTTTGAGCATTTGACTCCCAAATGGTGGCTATTTTGGTTTAAATTATCACTCGTATAGTATTATATAATTATTATTTTTCAATTTAGTGAATTTAAGTAATTATTAAAAATATATATTTCACATTAATTATTTATGTTAGGTATGAAGTGCAACACAAAGGGGTGAATGTGTTTTCTTGATTTTATTGATTTTACTTTCTTGAAAATTAGATAGTGTTTAGGCTTTGGACCTCAACAGCTGGATATTAATTTATAGTGATAAATAACTGAATGTAAAATACACAAGTAATTTATCAGAACTCACTTGATTTATATTTAAATCAAATTTGTTGTTCTACAAACCTGTGTTCCTAAACAAAGGACCCGCGACATATTTTATAGAACAACATGCACAGCTTACAAAGATTATACTAAAATGGACTAACACATATTCTAAAGTCTATTTTTCTATTTCCACTTTAAGTGCAACAAATCTTCTTACAATCTAACAGGCCTGTGACGCTCTTTTGTTCAGTTCATCTTGACCCTTGATCTTGCATTCTTCAAGCTGCATTTATAGATTTTCCAATTCAATAATGGAATTGTTTGTTGACTGACAATCTTGGATCTTCAAGTTGTCTGTATTTTGAATTTTGAGGTTGTTGTCGAGATCTATTTTACTGTATAGAGAAGTCACATATCGATATGTAGAATGACTTATCGATATCTCTACTTCTCAATAAGTATTATAGCTTGTCAAGATCTCCAACTCTACACGTGGATTGACTTATCGATATCTCCAGTTCTCTACATAGACTTTTGACTTCTCGATATCTCCACTTCTCTACAAATAATTTTGACTTGTCGATATCTCTCTTCTCTATATATAATTTTGACTTGTCAATATTTCCACTTCTCTACATTTAATTTTGACTTATCGATATCTTCAGTTCTCTATAAGCAGATTGACTTGTAGATATTTATTTGAACTTCTCTACAAGTCATTTTTGACTTCTCGACAAACATCTCTATACATCTTGATCTGTGACTTGTTGATATGTGACTTAAAATATTTTTTCAAAAACAAGATCATTTAATTCCAAGCTTCTACAATTCTCTCTGAGGCATGATCAAGATTGATCTTCTTCCAGAGTTTATTCCTTGACTTGATGGTTATTCATTGAAAAATCCTCCAGTCTAATCTCCTTAACACTTTTATAGACTCAAAAAGTATAAATAAAAAATTCAATAGATTATCTTACAACTTATTCTTAGGGTTATCAAAATTACTTAGTCTTGTTATGTACAAGCATGTCTTGCACAACAATCTCCCCCAATTTGTGAGAAGATTACTTGTCATAAATTCATGCCTGATAACAAGACGACCCCAAGCTAAAATTTAAAAAGAAACTAATAGATTGAAAAATTACAAGTTTTATACATGAGATTCATCTTGTAGTTATATAGAGAATTGAACATACAGAATTAACTAAAGTTTTCATATCTTGATTGCTCTCTAATAAAATCCTTGAGTTTGACAAGACACTCAAGTTCTTCAATTATTTCAGTCTCTCTTAGAGCTTCCACCAGTTTCATCCATTCATTTACTGAGTAACTGTTAAAATTTTTTATCATGTACCTTAATAATCTATGAGTCTTGATATTCAGATATAGCACCATTTTAAGAAACTCTACTAAACCCTTTAGCTTTTAGTTCTTCTAACATTTTTTCAAACATCTCTATCTCTTTAGCCTTTTTTATTGCATTTTCTTCCATCTCAGCCTTGTCCCTTGCATGTATTTCATCTCTTTCTCTCAACCTTCTAGCCAGTTCAACCTTTCTCATCTTGGTAAAAACATCCTTCCTATTCATCAAACTAATTACTCTTTCAAGCTCTACAGTTGAGTAACTTTTAATTACTTCTTTGTTAAGTAAGTTGACCGTGCCATCTTTAAAATAAATTTTCACTTCTCACAGAGTTTTCACACAGACTTTGATTATTTCTTCAGCTAATTGATTGTGGTAGTCATCATCTGATATCTTTTTTGAAATTTGTAGAAAATCCTCTTAATTGAAGCAGTTCCATAGAGCACTAGTTTTAACTTTTATTTGCTTTGATTTTCTTCCTGTAGACTTGATGTGAGTTTTTCATGGTAGTTTGAATGGTGGAGATTTTGATAGTTTCTTCATAAAGGTTTGGTAGGCTTGAATAATTATTTTGAGTAAGCAGTTGGCTGTGAGTTTGTATAGGTATTTAGGCTTGGAGGTTTGGATGTTTTAAGTTTTTATTTGGTTAGGGGTTTGGGTTGAGGTTCGCAGAGTTGTAGATTTTTGGCTTATTGGTGTTTTCTTGTTTTCTTTCCCATCTCATCCATCATTCTTCTTGTCTCCATCCTTATATCTCCCTTTCTGCTCATCCTTGCTAAATTTTGCTTTCTTATGACTCCCACTGCTTTTTCTAGATTGATTTGGATTTGAGCCAAAATATTTGTATTCACCTTTATTTTGCTCATCATTATCCATGTCATCATCTTTTTCATTAATTTTGGTTTTTGGTAGCATGGCATCAGCATTTTTCAAGTATCTTGCAAAGATCTTGATCATCTCAAGGTCCTCATTTGTCTTGATCTTTTTAGTCTTCAACCCAGTCTCAATAGTCAGCATTGACTTCTTATTTGTCATGACACAATGCTTAGGTAATTGAAAGTGTCTGCATCTCCTAGTGTTGAGGCATATGTAGGCCATTCCTTTGCTAGGTTTTAGATAGGCTTCTAGAAAAACTTCTTGTTGACCTTTATTTAGTTCATGTAGCAAAAGAGTGTCTTCTACACTCATCACCTTGACTTTATTGATGAATCTATCCAGTTCTGAGGCTATTCTTAATCTTAGAAAGGAGATAGAAACCTGCATGCACCTATCAACTCCAGAGTCATTTATATTCACCACAATTCTCTTTTCTTTAAACATTTAACTGGTGCCTAGTACCACTCTCCGGAAGGAGAATTTTTTTTTTCCATAAAGGAGAAATTGTTTCCGTGTTTTTTTATTAATCAGATTATTATTGTTGCGTTTTTCCTTTTTCCCCGTATTGCTTGTCTGGTCAAAATGGTAGGCGAAAAGACTGAAGCCTGAAGTAGGTACCATCCAATTTAATTGTTAAGATACAATTTTTTTTCTAATAAATTACACAACTTCGATATGTGGAATCGAACTCTTGACCTCCGCAAGTGGGACACGAACTCACCCACTACATTAACGGTTTGTTGGTTTAAGATACAACTAGCATAATAACCCGTGCGAGGCACAGGTCATTTTCTAGAGTTTTTTTTATTCATCATGCAAATATAATGTTTATAGAACAACTCCAACAATATCTTTATGTAGGCTCTTGAGTCAAATTTTGAAGAAATGGAGATAAAATTTCTCTCCAACAAGCTTCATATCCCCCTCTATAACATTAGGAGTTTCGAATGCTTCCTCACTTTTAAGAGTGAATATCCCCTCAACTATTATTACATTATATTTTTCTTACCCGTTATTTTATATTTAATGAATGAATATAAATAGGGTAGTAAGTGTACGTTTAAAACGAAACGATTAAACCTAATTTGTAGAATGCCGTTAGTATGTTTACAAATAAAAAGCTACAAATTAACATATATGTTGAATACAGAGTTGACTAAAATCTTGAATTTTATTTAAATAAATTATATGTACTGCTCTATATTATTACTGAGTTCACTACTAACTTACAATTAACTTACTCAATTTAAAAATATAAAAAAATGCATAACTGAAGTCAGAATGACTTGCAATCATAATATACAATAATGTAAAATTTACATTATTGTTAATATTAAAGTTGATTTTAATGAAAAATGTTAGATCCCAATATGTTTATAGAAGGGGGGTTGAATACAAACTATACCGTTTAATCAGAATTTAATGCGGAATAAAAAGGTGAAACAAAATTCAAGTTAAATAAAACTATTATTAAACTTGAAAGGTGTTACAACAACGGTATCGTTTACAAGGGATTAATCTCAAATAAATTATCACAAATCTAGAATAAATTCGACATGAACTTTTTCTATTATTGCAATAAAAAGATCAAATGCTAAAAGAAATTTGAGATTAAGTTCTAGGGATTTTGATCCGCTAGATAGTTACACAAGAACAAGCGAATGATTTCTAGTGGTTTAGATTTAACTATAAATGCTAGAAATTAATGTTCTTGAATTTAACAGTTAAAGATGAAAAGTTTCTGTTGCTCTGTTCTGTCTGTTCTTGAGTAGTTGAGTGTATTCAATATATTCCTTGATTGTCTGCTGCTGTTGACATTTATAATTCAATCAATAGAATTGAATTGTGCTGGCAAGACAATCGGTGAGACTATTGAATGAACTGGTATGACTTTCGGCAAGACTATTTGTTAGTCCCTTAACAATATGACAAGAATTATAGAAGGGGGGTTGAATGGAATTCTTGAAACTTTTTCTTGAAATAAAATGTTCTAACTCAAACATAAATATAAGTGTATTGATTAGCACAATGCGGAATAAAACTTAAGTGAATCAAAACATAAGTTATTAAAAACAAGAGTCTTTAAAAACTTTATGGTGGATTTGAATGATTCCACCAGAGATATATATTATATATCGAGAGAACCCTGTGTGCAAGAATGCTCACAGCTGCTTACAAATATTGAACTGCTGAGAATAAAGAGAAATGCTAAGAATTCTGCTTACAAATGTTTCTCTTGTTATTTCTCGGATTCTTGTTTCTATTTGCTACTTCTTGGTTTATATATCACCAAGATTACAAAGTAATAAGACAAGATAATAAAAACAAAAACTATCTAATCTATTACAATGCTACTTCATTACTCTATTCCAGCATCTTTGAATATCTTCATCATAGCATGGAAATGGAAATGCTTCTTTGTTCTCGAAAACCCAGTTGAATAGGCTACCACATTCCATTTGCATCCACTCGACGCATGTGACTGTGTTGTCACTGTCAACTGATGTTTGAATTCTTCATCCGTTGGGTTCATGATCATCCGTCGAGATTTATCATCCGTCGAGATATTGATCATCCGTCGGGTTGTCTATTTGATCATCCGTCGACTTTATTGTAGGTTATCCGTCGGGTAGCAAACTGGAACTTGACTTCATTTCACTTATGCAGAATTACAAGACATCATCTATGTACAATTAATCAACCTATTCTTCATATCTAGTTTAAGTCAACATGACTTGAATACTACTTATAGAATCTACACAATGGTGAATGCAGAAATGTGCTACAGACTTATTGTTACATAAGCTACTCACTCGATGGATAATAAGACATCATCCGTCGGGACTATAATGAGTCATCCGTCGGGACTATAAATCTTATCCGTCGAGTGCTACATTATTTCACTAAGTAAAATCTACTAAGGTGTTTTGTTCAAGTAATCATCAAGTACACAACATATACACAACAATCTCCCCCAATTTATGTCTACCGGAATTGTAGCCATAAATTAAGAGATACTTGATGATAACAAAACACCCTAAAAATATAACTTTAAGGAAAAGTAGATAATACTGAAAAGTGCTTCAAATAACAAAAATTGTACAAGGTTTTGCTCACAGTTATTTTCAAGATGCTCCTCTAGCCTGAGCAGATTTATCTAGTTCCTTGAAGGTCTGGATCTTCTTCCAAGCTTTCTGTTGTTTTCTTCAATCTGATTTTAAAGCTGCCTGTGGAATTCTAGTTCATCAGATTCTGAGAGATTTAGCTTTCCTTGCATTTCCAAAAGAGTCTCATTGCTAGAGATACTCAATTGGTCTTCCAATCTGAAGAATCTTCTCACACCTTTGTCATCAATGAACTCCATCAGCCAGTAGGGCCTTAGATGCACTCTTCTCCCTGTGTATGGGATGATTAGAGTCTTTGGGAGTGCATCTTTAGCTCTAACACTCCTTAGTTATTCAATCTTCTTTAATACTAGTCTTCTGGCAGTGACATTGAACTCAAAGTTCTTCTTGAATGATGAATAAACTTTAATCAGTACAACTTGGCTCTCTTGAAGAATCCTGTAAAGTGGCCACCGAATCTCCTTTCCTCCTTTGTACTTGAACACTAACCTTTCAGGTAGGTTTCTGTATGCATCAATACCTCTTACTTCATCTAGTTCATCCAGATAGAGATTTAGATCATAAAATTCTTTGGTGTTACACAAGTACAGATATTCTCCCCTATTGACTTTGGGCTGAACTTTGACTATAGATTTGGATTTGAAAGGTGACAGCTTCACTTTCTTGACTGCTCTTGACTTTGTCCTCTTTGGCTTGCTAAGGATTGGTAGATTGAAGTTTGGAATTGGCATGTTCTCCCATTCTATTGGCTCATCCTTGGGCACAATAGGTTCACCATGAATATTCCTGTAGGGATCCACCACCCTTATGTCTTCAAATACCATAGAGGGCTTTGTTGCTTGAGTTGTAGCTGGTGTGGATTCCTTAGGAAATTGATCTTCCAATTCCTTATCAACAATATCCAGTCTCCTTTTAGTTCTTTTAGCCAATTCTTTCTTTCTTGGAGATTTTTTCTGTTCTTCAACTTGCTTCCTTGATTCAGTAGCTTCAGATGGTTGAGAGGGAATTTGTTGTGATGAATTTACAGCATGTAGCTTGGCCAAGATAACAATCTGCTCTCTCTTCTGTTTAGCCTTTTTAGCATCTAGAGCAGCCTGCTTCTTTTCTTGCTTCAATCTATCTTTTTCTTCTCTCTTTGCTTGAGCAAATTGAGGATGTCCAGCCACCACACAAATTTCTTTCCCATTCCTGAAAATCTTAGCAATCCTCCTTTTAGAAGCTGAATCAGCTGGATCTTTATAGAAGGCAATTGATCTTAACAGAAGCTTCTTCTCATCAGGCTTGGGTGTCTCATACACAGTGTCTAAGGGGTTCTTCAAGGATGATTTTGAGTAGTTTGCCCTTGGTTTAAGAATCATTTCAGCCTTTGGAGACTTGATGCAGGAAAATTGTCCTATTTCCAGATAGTTCATGCTCATCTCATTTTATACTAATTTGCTTGACTTGAGAGTGATGGATGGCTGACTTAACTGGCTCCTTGACAAGTTCAAACTTCTTATGTATCTCCTCATCAATCTTCTCCCAGTTGACCAAACTCAACTTTTCCTTCTCAGCAACTTTTAAGTTGGCTGCTGCTGCTTGAATCAGATCTATACCATCTGTGACTGGTGGCTTTGAGATAGTAATTGAAGGCACAATTACTTTACTGATTTGTATCTGAAGCTTCTCCCCCTCACTTGGTCCTTTCTCCCCCTTTTTGTTATCATCAAGTTGAGTTGTGGAGGGGGTTTGAGCTGCCACCAGTTTTTGAAGTAGATCAGTCTATTGGGATTGATGGAGATGAATGGCAGTCAAAGATGCTTCCATAGCTGACACTCTTGTATCCGAGGATTCTATCTTGGTTGCAAGATCACAATTTTTCCTTAATTGGCTCTTAATGTCAATCATTGTAGTGTCTGGAAGTTTAGAGTCTATTTTATCTGAAATGGCCTTCTTCATCTTCTCAATATCACCCTTCATGGTGTTCACATCTCTAGCATGCTGGAAACCCTGGATTTGCTGAAGTTGCAGGGAGGCTAGATGTGCCTGAAGGAGCTTCTTGGTGCTAGAATTGGTAGTGGTTTGAAGAGCAGTGTGAGTTTGATTAATTAACTGGATCAGGGTTGTCTTGAAGTAATGCTCATCACAGTGCTTTGAGAATGTCCATGATGGCATACCTGACCTTGAGCTTGAGCCTACTTTTCCCCCTATGTCCATTACATCATCTTCACTATCCCCACTCCCATCTCCAAAGAAATCAACTGAACCCCCAGTCTCATAGTCCACATCACCAGCTGTAGAAGGCAAAGCTGTGATGGCATCCTTAGCCCTTTGCATAGACTGGGTGGTATGCACCAGATTGAGCATCCTTCCTGCATTGTCATTGCCCTGTTCAGCTAGAATTTGATAAGCTGGAATAGGGTGAGTAAATGCCTCAGCATCAAGAGAAGTAGAATCTATAACAACTTTAGAATGCTGAGATAGTCCTTCCCTGTCTATATCCTGGGCATTCATTGACTCACTAGCAATGACATCCATCCTTATTGCTCCAGTACCTGCATTTCTCTCATTTTCTCTCTTTTGTTGCATCAGGGTCTCACCCATGCTCCCCACCCTCACACCCTCACCTTCACCTACTAAGGTGGGACTCCTCTCACTCCCTTTTGCCAATCCTGAAGAAATCGATTGCAGATTTTCACTCATTTCCTCTCCTTTTTCCTGGGAGCAACCCAGACTCTCACTCAAAACACTCTTCTCTCAATCCTAAGAGTGACTGTACAACCACTAAATCTTCTGCACTTGAAAGAATTGAAGTTTAAAGCTGTGCAGAGATACTCGACGAACGAGTGATATCCATCGAGTGAGTGGTTTTGCTATCCGACGGATAACTGCTGTTAGGCTTATCCGTCAGGATACAATCACTACTCGACGGATGAGCAATATCCGTCGAGAGAGTAGAAATGAATGAGCTGGGAATAGAAACTATTGTTGACTCTGTGCTGATTGAAGATATTTTAGGCATAGATGACACAATAGTTCCTGAAAGGATTGGCAAGTGAGCCAACAAATCTTCCAAAAGATGATGCTCACTTGCATTAGATTTTGGCTTCCCCAACAGAGTTAAAGAGGGGGAATCAGGAATTGATGTGTTTATCATATCCACATCCAGAGAATTTGTTGGTGAGTATGGTGTTTGAGGTGCTTCTATAACTAGAGATTTTGGCTGTGACTCCACATTTATTGGAGCCACATCAAGCTGAATTTGTGAAGGTGCAGTGACTGTGTCTTTAACACCAGTTTGCACAGTGTGTGTGCCCTGTGCATCCCCAGAGGTTTTTAATTTCTTCCATCTGGCTTAAGTTTGGGGTGAGCTTGTGTCCCTAACCCTCTTGGCCTGTGCTCTTGGTTGAGAGCTTTGTTCAATAGCTACATCCTTTTTGGAGGATACAGCTAGAAATGAGCTTTTGTCCTTTTTAAGCACTGCGGTTTGTTGGGAAACTGCAGTGTGGCTAGGCTGGGATTCACTCAACTCTCCAACCTTATTCTTGGGGTTTCTTTTATGCTCACCCCTTCCCTCACCTAACTTACCCTCCTTCACACTCCCCTCTTTGGCTTTAGTGGATTTTTCAACTGGCATCTTTTGGGAGATACCAGAGGAGGCTTTCTTTGATTTGAATTTTGAAATAATAGTAGGTTTGGCAGCTTTGGTAGGCAGCTGTTTGGTCATTGGCACAGTTGCCATAGCTACTCTTGAACTCAAAGAAATTGTGGAGG